>NC_057810.1:645136706-645167614 GCF_018294505.1 Triticum aestivum
CATGGCATAGGGCGGCGGCCGGACCTGGCATAGGACGGCGGTGTGGGCCAGGAGTGTGGCCGGCGGCCATGGCGGTTCCTTCACGGGCAGGGAGAGTGGGGGAGAAGAAGGGAGGCAGAGAAGAGAAGATGACTAGATGAGAAGAGACACTGACATGTCGGCCCCACATGTCAGTTAAAGGTCAAACAAACGGTCCAACTAACGCTTCGTTTAGGTGTGGGTCCGACCTATCATAATCATGGTCAATAGATTATTCTCTGCCACTATTTCTTAGAAAGGGAGTCTTGCCGTGCAATAGGGCTAGGCACCCCTTGGGACCTAGGTGTAAATTCGTGGTAAAGTTGCGTAAGATTGTTGGGTCCACTTGTAGGTACATGTGGCATGCTTCTGTCTCTTTGCATCCTGCCCCTGCTAAGAAGTCTAGTGATATATCGTGCTTTCTAGTCTGGCATATAGATAATATAATAAACCATCAAAAATTGAACAAATGAAAGTGTAGAGTGGTTCTTTCCCTTATTTATTTTCTTAACATCTTTTGACTGTATAATTTTTCCTTTGGTTCCTGCCTAATCGAGCAGAATATTTTTTCTTGGTATGATCTTATTGTTGCCTTGGACCCAAAATTAACTACTACTTAAATTGCATGCCATGCATGCAATTTTATCGCACTTCTGCCCCAGTATGTATAACCTGGCTTTTCTTTGAATTTTCTTCCTAGGTAGTATTAGCTCAATTGTCCGAGTGTGGAGCCATTCTAAGACACTAGCTATTGTAGTCTGTTGGTCTTCTTGCTGTCTTTTATCTCTAGCTCAGAACCCGTCTGTTGCATCTATAGCGCCGAGTGTGCTGTCGGTGGCAAGGCTAAAGCACGCCAAACCTGTATATGACTTATTACGAAATAGCCAGTGCGCAGTGTCGTGGCGGACGACCGTATTTCTTTGACGTAAGATCGCTATCAATGTGGCCTGAAATGATATACGAACAAAACCTCAACATGCTTTTGGTCTTCTCCAGTATCCCAATGAACAATTTCTCTTTTTGAAAAGACAATGACCAAAAATTTGAAGTGCTTTTTGAGCCAAATAGTAACCATCACTTATGTACAATCTGAATCAACCGCTGGGAAGCTGTAGCTTATATAGACATAGAGAGATACGCATCATGCATATACTACACCCTTTCACGTTTTTTTTTGTTTTTTTGTTTTGAACAACAGAGGGCGCATGAGGCGCCAAACTTTCTCGTTTCAACTCAGTAACAACGTACAGCATGAATTACAAAGCCCTGAAATTGAAAAGAAGAGAGAAGAGAAACTACAGGGCAAGTCATATTCCGATGAGCTGAAGCGAAACAACATATATCAGGTTCAACCACTGATGTTAGAACCTGGTGAGCTACATTGTGTGCAATACCATTGATCTCCCTAGAGATGTGAAACACCTGGGACTGAAGATCTGAGGAGTAGCAGAAGAAATCAGCCAGAATTTTTCTTATAGTCCAAGGAGTAGTCGATTCCTTAATCTTCCTACTTGCCGTCCATGACGCCAAAGACAGATTGTCAGTGAGGAAAGTGGGCTGAGAAATGCATAGCTGTTTGGCCACTTGAGCCGCCAAAAGAAGCGCCAAAGCTTCAGCTTGTACAGGTGTATCTGTGATAACAGTAGAAGCTTGGATCTGCACATTGACCTCCAATTGGTCTTGTGGCAAAGAGAGGTAAACTCCAATTCCAGTAGCTACAGATCCCTGAGTCAAGCCTGGAATTTTTTTTGCACCTAAATGTTGCATCAGAGTATACTCTTGGTCCTGTAACTAGAAGATCAGACTTAATCGTTTTCCCCTACATAGGAATCTGATTAGTAAGAGGTAAAGCACCGACCATCTCTTTGGATTTGAGCTGAGAAGAAATATGTATAGAATCATCGAGTTCATTAGAAAGGGCTATAGCAGCAGTGTTAATATGATAAGGACGAGCTCTATTCCTACTAAAAAGATAATCATTCCTAGCTTTCCAAAGACACCACATAAAGTTGAGAATATTGTGTAAAGAAGGATGTGGATGATTCATATTAATCAGAGCAAGGAAAATACTATGAATATTAGGATTACTTTGAACTAAAATATCCATTCTAATGCACCAAGGATTCAGAAACCAAGCAGCTCTAGCAAAATCACAAAGAAAAAATAAATGCATCTCATCCTCAGGCTGACCGCATCTAGTACAAAGTTGAGAGATGTGCACAGAGAAGCGGCCAACTCTCAAACCTGTGGGAAGAGCTTTTCAAAGAAGCCTCCAAGCAAAAGTTTTAACCCTTGGAATCATCATCTTTTGTTTCCAGACCTCATTTAGAAGATTTTTGACCTGCAAAGATACCTGAGAAGGTGCAAATCTTGGATTGGCATGAATATCCTGCAAACACAGCTTATAAGTAGATTTAGAAGTACAAATGCCATTAGGGGTAAGGTCCCAACACAGAATATCCGGGATGTCCTCTTGAATAATATCAGTCTGCATAATAGTAGAAGCAAGAGGTTGTTGGAAAAGAGAATAAATGAGGGTAGTATTCCATTCTTTTCTATCAGGAAACCAAAGATCTTTAACAAGAGAAGGGTAATTATATCCTGAAGGTTGAATAATAAGATGATCATAAATAGCATTCCAACACGAGCACCAAGGGGTGCTCCATATAGAAATATTACCTTGAGTAATCTGATAAAAAGAATGAGCTTTGAGTTTGGGCAGCATTTTGAGAATGGAGGACCAAAAAGCTGATTTTGGATTGGAAGGGCTAGCAGTCCAGATGGAAGAATCATGGAAGTATTTGGACTTAAGAACAAGAGGAAGATAGGAAGAAGAATATTTCGCTATACGCCAAGCAGCTACAAGCATCAGGCCTTCATTAATGGCTTGTAAGTTCCTAATACCAAGGCCACCCTCATTTTTGGAATTACAAATATCCTTCCAAGCCCTAAGACATAAGCTTTTGCTAGAATTATGCTCTCTAATACTTGTCCACCAAAAGTTCCTAATAATAGCAGTGAGTTTGGCTATAAACTTCTTAGGAAATAAAATATTAGCCATATAGTAAACAGGAATAGCAGAAAAAACTGACCTAATCAATTCAAGCCGAGCTGCATGAGAGAGCAAGTTGGCCTTATAAGCGGGAAGCTTATTCATGAATTTATCCAAAACAAAATTGTAAGCCACAGATTTATTATTAGCAGGAAGAATAAGAGGATGTAACACCCACGATGCGGCTATATCTCCCACGTGTCAAAGCACGACTTAGAGGCATAACCGCATGGTGGTTTTGTCGCAAGAAGGGTCATCTTCACACAATCCCATGTAATGAACAAGAATGGGATAAAGAGTTGGCTTACAATTGCGACTTCACACAATGAACATATAATAAAATCATACATCAATCAGAGTACACACATAGTCCGACTACGGACGAAGCCAAAAGAAAAGAAGATAACCCAACTGCTAGATCCCCGATCGTCCCAACTGGGCTCCACTACTGATCAACATGAAACAAAACATAGCAACGACCAAGATCTTCGTTGAGCTCCCATCTGAGCTCGGTTGCATCACCTGCACTGGTATCATCGGCACCTGCAACTGTTGTGATAGTATCTGGTGAGTCACGAGGACTCAGCAATCTTAAAACCCACGAGATCAAGACTATTTAAGCTTATGGGTAGGAAATGGTAATGAGGTGGAGTTGCAGCAAGCACTAAGCAAATATGGTGGCTAACATACGCAAATAAGAGCGAGAAGAGAGCAAACGAACGGTCGTGAAGCTAGCAATGATCAAGAAGTGATCCTGAACTCCTACTTACGTCAAACATAACCAAAAACCGTGTTCACTTCCCGGACTCTGCCGAAAAGAGACCATCACGGCTACACACGCGGTTCATGCGTTTTAATTCGGATCTGGTGTCAAGTTATCTACAACCGGACATTAACAAATTCCCATCTGCCACATAACCGCAGGCACGGCTCTCGAAAGTTTATACCCTGCAGGGGTGTCCCAACTTAGCCCATCACAAGCTCTCACGGTCAACGAAGAATATACCTTCTCCCAGGAAGACCCGATCAGACTCGAAATCCCGGTTTACAAGACTTTTCGATAATGGTAAAACAAGACCAGCAAAGCCGCCCGATGTGCCGACAAATTCCGATAGGAGCTGCACATATCTCGTTCTCAGGGCACACCGGATGAGACATCCTACGAGTAAAACCAGCCCTCAAGTTTCCCCGAGGTGGCCCTGCAGTCTACTCAGTTCGGACCAACACTCGAAGGAGCACTGGCCCGGGTGTCACGCCCTATATGCGACCCTATCCAAAAGGAACTCGAAGGTCCCACCAAGGATAGACCCGCATATTGAAACGCTTTTGCAAGGTGGATATCATTACATCAACATTACATAATAGATGGGGATACATACATAAGGCATACAATGCCACACGAATACAACATTACAATACATAAGAGCATCATCCGTCTACGGATGAATCACAAACAGAAACTCAAACGACATCCACCCTGCTAGCCCAGGCTGCCGACCTGGAACCTATCCCCTGATCGAAGAAGAAGCAGAAGAAGAACTCAACGCAAGCAAGCATCGCTCTCGCGTCATGATCATCGGATAACCGGTACCTACAACTGTCGTTGTAGTAATCTGTGAGCCACGAGGACTCAACAATCCCATTACCATGGGTATCAAGACTAGCAAAGCTTAAAGGGAAAGGAAGGGGTAAAGTGGTGAGGCTGCAGCAGCGGCTAAGCATGATATGGTGGCTAACATACGCAAATAAGAGCGAGAAGAGAGCAAAAGGAACGGTCGTCAACTAGTAATGATCAAGAAGTGATCCTGAACTCCTACTTACGTCAATCGTAACCCAGAAACCGTGTACACTTCCCGGACTCCGCCGAGAAGAGACCATCACGGCTACACATGCGGTTGATGCGTTTTTAATTCGGATCTGGTGTCAAGTTATCTACAACCGGACATTAACAAATTCCCATCTGCCTATAACCGCAGGCACGGCTTTCGAAAGATTATACCCTGCAGGGGTGTCCCAACTTAGCCCACAACAAGCTCTCGCGATCAACGAAGGAATAGACCTTCTCCCAGGAAGACCCGATCAGACTCGGAATCCCGGTTTACAAGACATTTCGACAATGGTAAAACAAGACCAGCAAAGCCGCCCGATGCGCCGACAATCCCGATAGGAGCTGCACATTTCTCGTTCTCAGGGCAACACCGGATGAGCAATCCGTACAACTAAAACCAGACCTCAAGTTTCCCTGAGGGGGCGCTGCAAAGGGCTCTAGTTCGGACCAACACTTAAACAAGCACTGGCCCGAGGGGGGCTATAATAAAGATGACCCTCGAGAGAGCGACTCCCAAGGGAAAAGTAGGTGGTGGTGAGGCAAATGGTAAAAGTCAATGTTGGGCCTTGCTGGAGGAGTTTTATTCAAAGCGAACTGTCAAGGGGGTCCCATAAATCACCCGACCGTGTAAGGAACGCAAAATCCGGGAACATAACACCGGTATGACGGAAACTAGGGCAGCAAGAGTGGAACAAAACACCAGGAAAAAGGCCGAGCCTTCCACCCTTTACCAAATATATAGATGCATTAATAATATAAGAGATATTGTGATATCCCAACCAAAATCCTGTCCACCATGGAGCAATCTTCAACTTCACCTGCAACTAGCAACGCTATAAGAGGGCTGAGCAAAGCGGTAACATAGCCAAGCAACGGTTTGCTAGGAAGGGTGTCAAAGGTTAGAGGTTCATGGCAATTTGGGAGGCTTGATGAGCAAAAGATAGGTAACGCAGCATAGCGATAGAACGAAGCAACTAGCATAGCAATGATAGTAGTGAGATCCAGGGTAGCGGTCATCTTGCCTAAAATCCCACTAGGAAGAAGAACGAGTCCATGAAGAAGACAAGCGGAAGTAGTCGAACGAATCCTCACAATCGCAATGTTACCAGAACTAAGAAGCAACACCGGAAAGAAACAAACAACATGGTAAACACACAAGCATAATCATGGCATGATGCACAACCAAGTATGATGCATGTCCGGTTTAAAGAGGCATGGCATGGCAAACTGCAACACACAATACTACAAATTAAGTGGAGCTCAATATGCAACGAGTTGCATATTGACAAAACACCACATTGACATATTTAGTTTAATCTTGTTTATGTACCCAACAATATTAAATGTTGTTAAACATGGCAAGAGGTGAAGCATAAGAAAACTAACTATATAGGCAAGTTTAAATGAGGCCGAAAATAACAAACAACAATTCCGGAAAATCCCCATATGCAAATTTTAGATTCGGTACTGTTCTGCCCTAAACACAATTTTATTGTTGTTAAACAGTAAAACAAAGTGGACCATGTTAAACTAGGCATTTTTCCACCTCATTTACATATAAAGTTTATTTAAAACAGAGTTACGGTTATTTAGTTATGAAATAAATCATTTTAGCATGGCATTATGCAAAAGAAACACAAACAGCATGTTAAACATTTTAACATGGGATGAAAATGACATATTATTAATCTACACAATTTTCTGAGCATTTTTCATATATAATGTTTTTTACAAAAGATGCATAGTTTGTGAGTTATTAAATGCATGAAATCTAGGGACTATTCTGCAAAACAGGTAAATCCTGGATAAATCCTAAAATCGCACAGACTGGAAAAAAACACTACTGGGCTGAGACTGTTGGGTGCTGGGCTGCTCACCTAGCTGGGCTAGGCCCAGATCGGAAGCAGAAGGAGCCGGCTGGGGGGCTGCAGGACGTGGGCTGCTGGGCTGGAGGCGATCGAGGCCTGGTACACGCGTGCGCGGTCAACGCGAGCGCTCGGTCGTTTCTGACGAGAGGAACCAGGCGGCAGCGAGACTGCGATGGCGCTGGTGGCCTCCGGCGTGGGCATGGAGGTCGATGGCGAGAGGGGAACCGCGGGGAAGGCGAGGGACGACCGGGATCCACGAGATCCGGTGGTGGGGAACCCGTTCCCGGCGACAGCGAGGACCACCGACGACGGGCGGAGCTCCATGGCTTCCTGTAGAGTGGGGGGGAGAGAGAGATCGTGAGAGGGAGAGAAAGCCAGAGGAGAGGGGAGACGGGGAGGCGCTACCTGGCGGAGGCGGCGGCCATGATCTCCTGCGGGGACTGACTCAGGTGACCCGCCGGAGCAGGGAACGACGACGGGAGGCGAGGCTGAGAGGCGGCGGCGGCGCTCTCGATCCCCTGATCGAGCGGGAGGAGCGGGGCGGCTCGAGCGCCCTGCGGCTGCGGGATCTGGGCCTGGCGCGGCCCGGCGCGGGCTCCAGATAGGCTTCACAGGGCCGCGGGGAAGTGGGGCGGCTGGAGGCGCGGGAGGGAACACATGGCAGCGCCTGGGTGGCTACGGCGACGCTGGAGGGTGACGTGGCACGCGGGGAGTGGCTGAAGGGCGTGGCGGCGGCGCAGCCAAGTGGCGAAGGTGGCTTGGCCGGCGCAGACTGCGAGAAGGGGCGGCGGCTGTGGGTTAGGGGCGCAGAAAAAGAGGAGGAGGGGGGTAGGATTCCAGATTAGGAAGGACTAGCCTTCCTTATATAGGCAGGGTTAGGGTTAGGGGGGTTTCGGACGCGAGGGGGGTTAGGCAGGCCTAGGTGGGCTGTGTAGAATGCCTCGAGCTGAGAAGAGAGAGAAACAGAGCTACCCAGTGGCAGTTTCCGGAGAATGAAATGTCCGACGATTAAACCGACTATATCGCGGTTATAAATATAACGGTTGGGCAGTCAAACGTACTCCGAATGCTGGCAGTCGGCCTGTCTACACTATAATAAGACCGCACGACAAGTTGCAACCCATTTCGAGAACATTTTTGCCACTTATAAAATAATATTTCGGAGGTGCCGCGGGCGCGTGCGAGTGTGTCTGGGCTCGGAATGGACAACGGAGAGAACCGGCGGAACCCGAACGGATGCATGTTTTATGAAAACATATGGATGTGATGCATATGATGCTATGAGATGAGATGCATAACAAGAACAAAATGCAAAAAAAACGACAAAAACCCAACCACGAAGGAAATATCATATAGCATCTCCAGAAAAGGCAAGAGTCAGAGTTACGAATATGGAAAGTTGTATCTGGGGTGTTACAACACTCCACCACTACGAGAGGATCTCGTCCCGAGATCTAGGATGGCACCGGAGGGAAAAGGAAGAGGAAGATAAGCGGTAAAACTAAGTTGCTTCTTCGACAAACGAGTGAAAACACGAACCTTGAGAGGTTGAACAAATTGAAAGAAACAAAACAACGGAGATGGCCAAGATTGCAAACAGTCCGTTAGAAAAGAGGAACAAGGAACATTACGAGAACTTGATGGTTGCAAAGACACGAATCAAGAGTTTAATGGACAAGATAGAATTCGTAACCACTCCGGCTAAAACAAGATGAGAGAGGAAGAATTCGGGCAGCACTCCGGTTGAACATGGAAGGAATAGCAAAATGAAAGCACTTGGATGAGACTCCGGTTAAAAGAGGAATGATATACACAACACTCCGGTTAAGTGGATAAGCACGAAAAGAACATGATCTTGACAAAACGAGGTGATGGGTGAAGAGAGCAACATCACAATGCCTCCGGGAGAAAGAATAGAAGATAGATCATTGAAATAAAAGAATGGAGAAGAAAATGCCAACTTCTGCCACAAATGAGCTTGGAAAGCATCTTTGTAAAGAAGAATTGAACAGAGTTGTTGCAAAATCAACAACGAAAAGCACAAGTTTGTAGTGGGCTTATGGAAAATTTCTCACAATTGAGGCGAAATTCTGCCAGTACGGAAACAAATAATAGAAGTGATAACACTAACGAGATGAAAAACTTCTTCCACCGAGATGATTGAGAGATAACTTGGACCATTGATAATCACCACAATAGCAACATTCCTTAGGGAAGGCTTTAGGTGACATATGACACAAGATAACTCCAACAAAGAGAATGATGGATTTAAAATACCTCATTCTTGACAACAATATGAATCATGAAACATGAAGGAAATTGTCAAGAGTGACATAACACCACCTCAAATGATAAGGTAGAACGAATTGCACTTCGAAATGCAAGATGAAGAATACTTCAACGCCTCAAAACAAAACAAGTGTTGAGCACCATGTTTAATTTAGAGCATAGTTTGGCGGATCATAACTTCGAGAGAAATCTTGAAGAACCATTGAAAATGAATAGAATCCTTGACGAACCACCATGTAGAGCCTCCATGAAGAACTCCGGTAAAGAAAGTATGATAGAAAGAAAGAGAAGTTGAAAACACAAGGTGAAGCCTTGCGATGATTTAGATGGAGCTTTGCGATGATATAACCAAGAGAACTTGGAACTCCGGAAAGAAAAGATGAATACTAGAACCGAGAATTACTTCATCATGAATAATCTCCGTAAAAAGAACTGAGTCACCTCGAGGAAATAAGAATAAGATTTATTGTATGCTTATCCTTCATCAAATTTAATTGATGACAAGCAACGGATTTGACATACTACTTATTCCCCTAGAAAAAGGATTAAGAAAGATATAGCGTAAACTTGAGAAGGTATTGATGGAGCCACCAGTGGGATTTGGAAACAACGAATGAATTGATATGATAACGAAGGAAGTGAAATCTTGAACGAACCACCGTAAGAATTGAAAATGAACGAAGAAAAGATAAAGAAACACCGGGAAGAATTGGAAAACGAATGAAGATACTTGAGGGGATTTAGATACATGAGAACAAAGAAATCATGAACTGATTAGAAGGTATTTGAATGATGCACCAGAAGAATTCGGGAACGAAAGTTGAAAGCTGATAATGAATAATTATGACATGAAGGACTTCGGAGGAAAGAAATGGAAACAACTCATGAAATGCTCCGGATGGGTGAAAAGAATTTCTCACGATCGAAACAAATATGGGGATGGCATGAAGCTAGAACCACGCATCTTTAAGAGAATGGAGCAAGATTTAAGAGAAACTCTTCTTCGGTCTTCAAATGTTGAGAATGATGATGAGAACCACCATGAATTGTTGAGGTACTACGGAACAAAGAAGAATAGAAATGATGAACCAACGATGAAAATATTCTGAAAGCGATCTTGGATAAGGAAAATGACTGATGAAAATTCATTCTTATGTCAAACTTCGAAAGACTTTGGGAATGGCTCCGGGAAAATTAGAAGAGTCAGGTAAGATCCTGGGAAAAGACCTGTGGGTTAGGGCCCACTCAAAAGAAAATGTCGTTAAAAAAAGGTCGCTTGGAAGAGAGATTGCACCGGTTGAATTAAATGACTTGAATGAGATAACAACCTCGAAATATCTTGAATGGATTGAGAATGGAAACACAAGTCTTCTGAGATATCTTGAGCACTCCAGATAAGAATAGAGAGAGGTGAACAATTAAGAGGTGCACCGACGTGGAAAAACATTTTACACGAGGAAAGGAATATGATCGACACTGAAAGCTTGGATTGGATTCACCGGAGAGGAAAAAAGAACGAAGGATGATGAACTTAAAACTGTTGAGCATCTTCTCGGGAAATCACCGGATAAGAACATTGATTGAAAAGAGTGAAGAGACTTCACATGAATAAATGGATACTTGATTATAATATATGAGTCCCTGAAGAAAAAGGGTGGGAGGGCGGGGAAAAACAAAGACAACTTGGGATGAACAAAACAAACACCGTTGAGAAAACTTAGAATTGATCTTATGGATGGGGAGAATGATGGGATCATCTCGAAGAGAAGCGCACCGGTTGGAAAAGAATTGACATGACAATCTCGATGATCAAAAGGATTAGCACTCCCATAGAAATATGAGAACACCATTTAAGAAAGGTATGGAACCAACACTTGACTTCGAAGCAACTCGAATACCACAAATAAAACAAAACAAAGGATTTGGCTTGCAGAATAAGCCGGAAACAAACATATGATAGATCCCATATCGTATCATGTGTCTGTTGGAAAGATAAAACTAGAGCTACTTGAATTCCCACCTATAAACTCCCGAAACTTTCTGGTTATGCAATCTGCTGTTGGGGATACAAGGGAAGCAATATATCTCACCCAAACTAACAATACCTACATCCAAGTTGTATCCATCCGTCAACACATAACCAAGAAACCTTCGGAAATCGTGTACCTCAACCTTCGAAAAGCATCCATTATACGAGTTACGGCAATACTCCCGAGCTCGCCCTAGTACTGGGTTATCGGGGTTATCTCACCAACAACTGCATAAAAGAGATTTTCGATGTCGGCAAAACTCAGGTATTCCAGAACTGCAACGATAAAATTGTGACGACAACACCTCAGAGCTCGACTCCCCGGGTCAAAGCCACATAAATAGACAGGAGGCACCAAGAACAATGTTCTCGTCACAAAACCATCGGAACGATTCCAAGATACCCGTGTGATCCTAAAAAAAATTAGTGAAATTTGAGGAGAGGAAAGACAAAACATCTACGTCAAGAGTCCTCACCAGAGCGACGAAGGGGGCTGAGGAGTAAAAAGAATCCTACTCTCCGATATATATAATCCTAAGACTCAAAATAGTTTTTTTCTAGACTCAACAACGGCCAACAATCAAGGGGGCTCCTATGGTCGGTCGAGGCTCTGATTACCAACTTGTCACGCCCAATATGCGACCCTATCCAAAAGGAACTCGAAGGTCCCACCAAGGATAGACCCGCATATCGAAACGCTTTTGCAAGGTGGATATCATTACATCAACATTACATAATAGATGGGGATACATACATAAGGCATACAATGCCACACGAATACAACATTACAATACATAAGAGCATCATCCGTCTACGGATGAATCACAAACACAAACTCAAACGACATCCACCCTGCTAGCCCAGGCTGCCGACCTGGAACCTATCCCCTGATCAAAGAAGAAGCAGAAGAAGAACTCAACGCAAGCAAGCATCGCTCTCGCGTCATGATCATCGGATAACCTGTACCTGCAACTGTCGTTGTAGTAATCTGTGAGCCACGAGGACTCAGCAATCCCATTACCATGGGTATCAAGACTAGCAAAGCTTAAAGGGAAAGGAAGGGGTAAAGTGGTGAGGCTGCAGTAGCGGCTAAGCATGATATGGTGGCTAACATACGCAAATAAGAGCGAGAAGAGAGCAAAAGGAACGGTCGTCAACTAGTAATGATCAAGAAGTGATCCTGAACTCCTACTTACGTCAATCGTAACCCAGAAACCGTGTTCACTTCCCGGACTCCACCGAGAAGAGACCATCACGGCTACACACGCGGTTGATGCGTTTTTGATTCGGATCTAGTGTCAAGTTATCTATAACCGGACATTAACAAATTCCCATCTGCCTATAACCGCAAGCACGGCTTTCGAAAGATTATACCCCATAGGGGTGTCCCAACTTAGCCCACAACAAGCTCTCACGATCAATGAAGGAATAGACCTTCTCCTAGGAAGACCCGATCAGACTCGGAATCCCGGTTTACAAGACATTTCGACAATGGTAAAACAAGACCAGCAAAGCCACCCGATGCACCGACAATCCCGATAGGAGCTGCACATTTCTCGTTCTCAGGGCAACACCGGATGAGCAATCCGTACAACTAAAACCAGACCTCAAGTTTCCCTGAGGGGGCGCTGCAAAGGGCTCTAGTTCGGACCAACACTTAGACAAGCACTGGCCCGGGGGGGCTATAGTAAAGATGACCCTCGAGGGAGCGACTCCCAAGGGAAAAGTAGGTGGTGGTGAGGCAAATGGTAAAAGTCAATGTTGGGCCTTGCTGGAGGAGTTTTATTCAAAGCGAACTGTCAAGGGGGTCCCATAAATCACCCGACCACATAAGGAATGCAAAATCCGAGAACATAACACCGGTATGACGGAAACTAGGGCGGTAAGAGTGGAACAAAACACCAGGCAAAAGGCCGAGCCTTCCACCCTTTACCAAATATATAGATGCATTAATAATATAAGAGATATTGTGATATCCCAACCAAAATCCTGTCCACCATGGAGCAATCTTCAACTTCACCTGCAACTAGCAACGCTATAAGAGGGCTGAGCAAAGCGGTAACATAGCCAAGCAACGGTTTGCTAGGAAGGGTGTCAAAGGTTAGAGGTTCATGGCAATTTGGGAGGCTTGATGAGCAAAAGATAGGTAATGCAGCATAGCGATAGAACGAAGCAACTAGCATAGCAATGATAGTAGTGAGATCCAGGGTAGCGGTCATCTTGCCTGAAATCCCGCTAGGAAGAAGAACGAGTCCATGAAGAAGACAAGCGGAAGTAGTCGAACGAATCCTCACAATCACAACATTACCGGAACTAAGAAGCAACACCGGAAAGAAACAAACAACATGGTAAACACACAAGCATAATCATGGCATGATGCACAACCAAGTATGATGCATGTCCGGTTTAAAGAGGCATGGCATGGCAAACTGCAACACACAATACTACAAATTAAGTGGAGCTCAATATGCAACGAGTTGCATATTGACAAAACACCACATTGACATATTTAGTTTAATCTTGTTTATGTACCCAACAATATTAAATGTTGTTAAACATGGAAAGAGGTGAAGCATAAGAAAACTAACTATATAGGCAAGTTTAAATGAGGCCGGAAATAACAAACAACAATTCCGGAAAATCCCCATATGCAAATTTTAGATTCGGTACTGTTCTGCCCTAAACACAATTTTATTGTTGTTCAACAGTAAAACAAAGTGGACCATGTTAAACTAGGCATTTTTCTACCTCATTTACATATAAAGTTTATTTAAAACAGAGTTACGGTTATTTAGTTATGAAATAAATCATTTTAGCATGGCATTATGCAAAATAAACACAAACAGCATGTTAAACATTTTAACATGGGATGAAAATGACATATCATTAATCTACACAATTTTCTGAGCATTTTTCATATATAATGTTTTTTACAAAAGATGCATAGTTTGTGAGTTATTAAATGCATGAAATCTAGGGACTATTCTGCAAAACAGGTAAATCCTCGATAAATCCTAAAATCGCACAGACTGGAAAAAACACTACTGGGCTGAAACTGTTGGGCGCTGGGCTGCTCACCTAGCTAGGCTAGGCCCAGATAAGAAGCAGAGGGAGCCGGCTGGGGGCGCAGGACATGGGCTGCTGGGCTGGAGGCGATCGAGGCATGGTACACGCGGGCGCGGTCAACGCGAGCGCTCGGTCGTTTCTGACGAGAGGAAGCAGGCGGCAGCGGGACTGCGATGGCGCTGGTGGCCTCCGGCGAGGGCATGGAGGTCGACGGCGAGAGGGGAACCGCGGGGAAGGCGAGGGACGACCGGGATCCACCAGATCCGGTGGTGGGGAACCCGTTCCCGGCGATGGCGAGGACCACCGACGACGGGCGGAGCTCCATGGCTTCCTGCGGAGTGGGGGTGAGAGAGAGACCGTGAGGGGGAGAGAAAGCCAGAGGAGAGGGGAGACAGGGAGGCGCTACCTGGCGGAGGCGGCGGCCATGATCTCCGGTGGGGACTGACTCCGGTGACCCGCCGGAGCAGGGAACGACGACGGGAGGCGAGGCTGAGAGGCAGCGGCGGCGCTCTCGATCCCCTGATCGAGCGGGAGGAGCGGGGCGGCTTGAGCGCCCTGCGGCTGCGGGATCCGGGCCTGGCGCAGCTCGGCGCGGGCTCCAGATGGGCTTCACAGGGCCGCGGGGAAGTGGGGCGGCTGGAGGCGCGGGAGGGAACACGTGGCAGCGCCTGCGTGGCTGCGGCGACGCTGGAGGGTGACGTGGCACGGGGGGAGTGGCTGAAGGGCGTGGAGGCGGTGCAGCCAAGTGGCGAAGGTGGCTTGGCCGGCGCAGACTGCGAGAAGGGGCGGCGGCTGCGGGTTAGGAGCGCGGAAAAAGAGGAGGAGGGGGGGTAGGATTCCAGATTAGGAAGGACTAGCCTTCCTTATATAGGCAGGGTTAGGGTTAGGGGGGTTTCGGACGCGAGGGGGGTTAGGCAGGCCTAGGTGGGCTGTGTAGAATGCCTCGAGCTGAGAAGAGAGAGAAACAGAGCGACCCGGTGGCAGTTTCCGGAGAACGAAACGTCCGACGATTAAACCGACTATATCGCGGTTATAAATATAACGGTTGGGCAGTCAAACGGACTCCGAATGCGACGAAACTTGGCAGGCGGCCTATCTACACTATAATAAGACCGCACGACAAGTTACAACCCATTCCGAGAACATTTTTGCCACTTATAAAATAATATTTCGGAGGTGCCGCGGGCGCGTGCGAGTGTGTCTAGGCTCGGAACGGACAACGGAGAGAACCGGCGGAACCCGAACAGATGCAAGTTTTATGAAAACATATGGATGTGATGCACATGATGCTATAAGATGAGATGCATAACAAGAACAAAATGCAAAACAAACGACAAAAACCCAACCACGAAGGAAATATCATATAGCATCTCCGGAAAAGGCAAGAGTCGGAGTTACGAATATGGAAAGTTGTATCCGGGGCGTTACAACACTCCACCACTACGAGAGGATCTCGTCCCGAGATCTAGGATGGCACCGGAGGGAAAAGGAAGAGGAAGATAAGCGGTAAAACTAAGTTGCTTCTTCGACAAACGAGTGATGGGTGAAGAGAGCAACATCACAATGCCTCCGGGCGAAAGAATAGAATATAGATCATTGAAATAAAAGAATGGAGAAGAAAATGCCAACTTCTGCCACAAATGAGCTTGGAAAGCATCTTTGTAAGAAGAATTGAACGGAGCTGTTGCAAAATCAACAACGAAAAGCACAAGTTTGTAGTGGGCTTATGGAAAAATTCTCACAATTGAGGCGAAATTCTGCCAGTACGGAAACAAATAATAGAAGTGATAACACTAACGAGATGAAAAACTTCTTCCACCGAGAGGATTGAGAGATAACTTGGACCATTGATAATCACCACAATAGCAACATTCCTTAGGGAAGGCTTTAGGTGACATATGACACAAGATAACTCCAACAAAGAGATTGATGGATTTAAAATACCTCATTCTTGACAACAATATGAATCATGAAACATGAAGGAAATTGCCAAGAGTGACATAACACCACCTCAAATGATAAGGTAGAATGAATTGCACTTCGAAATGCAAGATGAAGAATACTTGAACGCCTCAAAACAAAACAAGTGTTGAGCACCATGTTTAATTTAGGGCATAGCTTGGCGGATCATAACTTCGAGAGAAATCTTGAAGAACCATTGAAAATGAATAGAATCCTTGACGAACCACCATGTAGAGCCTCCATGAAGAACTCCGGTAAAGAAAGTATGATAGAAAGAAAGAGAAGTTGAAAACACAAGGTGAAGCCTTGCGATGATTTAGATGGAGCTTTGCGATGATATAACCAAGAGAACTTGGAACTCCGGAAAGAAAAGATGAATACTAGAACCGAGAATTACTTCATCATGAATAATCTCCGTAAAAAGAACTGAGTCACCTCAAGGAAATAAGAATAAGATTTATTGTATGCTTATCCTTCATCAAATTTAATTGATGACAAGCAACGGATTTGACATACTACTTATTCCCCTAGAAAAAGGATTAAGAAAGATATAGCGTAAACTTGAGAAGGTATTGATGGAGCCACCAGTGGGATTTGGAAACAACGAATGAATTGATATGATAACGAAGGAAGTGAAATCTTGAACGAACCACCGTAAGAATTGAAAATGAATGAAGAAAAGATAAAGAAACACCGGGAAGAATTGGAAAACGAATGAAGATACTTGAGGGGATTTAGATACATGAGAACAAAGAAATCATGGACTGATTAGAAGGTATTTGAATGATGCACCGGAAGAATTCGGGAACGAAAGTTGAAAGCTGATAATGAATAATTATGACATGAAGGCCTTCGGAGGAAAGAAATGGAAACAACTCATGAAATGCTCCGGATGGGTGAAAAGAATTTCTCACGATCGAAACAAATATGGGGATGGCATGAAGCTAGAACCACGCATCTTTAAGAGAATGGAGCAAGATTTAAGAGAAACTCTTCTTCGGTCTTCAAATGTTGAGAGTGATGATGAGAACCACCATGAATTGTTGAGGTACTACGGAACAAAGAAGAATAGAAATGATGAACCAACGATGAAAATATTCTGAAAGCGATCTTGGATAAGGAAAATGACTGATGAAAATTCATTCTTACGTCAAACTTCGAAAGACTTTGGGAATGGCTCCGGGAAAATTAGAAGAGTCAGGTAAGATCCTGGGAAAAGACCTGTGGGTTAGGGCCCACTCAAAAGAAAACACCGTTAAAAAAAGGTCGCTTGGAAGAGAGATTGCACCGGTTTAAGTAAATGACTTGAATGAGATAACAACCTCGAAATATCTTGAACGGATTGAGAATGGAAACACAAGTCTTCTGAGATATCTTGAGCACTCCGGATAAGAATAGAGAGAGGTGAACAATTAAGAGGTGCATCGACGTGGAAAAACATTTTACATGAGGAAAGGAATATGATCGACACTGAAAGCTTGGATTGGATTCACCGGAGAGGAAAAAAGAACGAAGGATGATGAACTTAAAACTGTTGAGCATCTTCTCGGGAAATCACCGGATAAGAACATTGAGTGAAAAGAGTGAAGAGACTTCACATGAATAAATGGATACTTGATTATAATATATGAGTCCTTGAAGAAAAAGGGTGGGAGGGCGGGGAAAAACAAAGACAACTTGGGATGAACGAAACAAACACCGTTGAGAAAACTTAGAATTGATCTTGTGGATGGGGAGAATGATGGGATCATCTCGAAGAGAAGCGCACCGGTTGGAAAAGAATTGACATGACAATCTCAATGATCAAAAGGATTAGCACTCCCATAGAAATATGAGAACACCATTTAAGAAAGGTATGGAACCAACACTTGACTTCGAAGCAACTCGAATACCACAAATAAAACAAAACAAAGGATTTGGCTTGCAGAATAAGCCGGAAACAAACATATGATAGATCCCATATCGTATCATGTGTCTGTTGGAAAGATAAAACTAGAGCTACTTGAATTCCCACCTATAAACTCCCGAAACTTTCTGGTTATGCAATCTGGTGTTGGGGATACAAGGGAAGCAATATATCTCACCCAAACTAACAATACCTACATCCAAGCTGTATCCATCCGTCAACACATAACCAAGAAACCTTCGGAAATCGTGTACCTCAACCTTCGAAAAGCATCCATTATACGAGTTATGGCAATACTCCCGAGCTCGCCCCAGTACTGGGTTATCGGGGTTATCTCACCAACAACTGCATAAAAGAGATTTTCGATGTCGGCAAAACTCAGGTATTCCAGAACTGCAACGATAAAATTGTGACAACAACACCTCAGAGCTCGACTCCCCGGGTCAAAGCCACATAAATAGACAGGAGGCACCAAGAACAATGTTCTCGTCACAAAACCATCGGAACGATTCCAAGATACCCGTGTGATCCTAAAAAAATTTAGTGAAATTTGAGGAGAGAAAAGACAAAACATCTACGTCAAGAGTCCTCACCAGAGCGACGAAGGGGGCTGAGGAGTAAAAAGAATCCTACTCTCCGATATATATAATCCTAAGACTCAAAATAGTTTTTTTTCTAGACTCAACAACGGCCAACAATCAAGGGGGCTCCTATGGTCGGTCGAGGCTCTGATTACCAACTTGTCATGCCCAATATGCGACCCTATCCAAAAGGAACTCGAAGGTCCCACCAAGGATAGACCCGCATATCGAAACGCTTTTGCAAGGTGGATATCATTACATCAACATTACATAAGAGATGGGGATACATACATAAGGCATACAATGCCACACGAATACAACATTACAATACATAAGAGCATCATCCGTCTACGGATGAATCACAAACAGAAACTCAAACGACATCCACCCTGCTAGCCCAGGCTGCCGACCTGGAACCTATCCCCTGATCGAAGAAGAAGCAGAAGAAGAACTCGACGCAAGCAAGCATCGCTCTCGCGTCATGATCATCGGATAACTTGTACCTGCAACTGTTGTTGTAGTAATCTGTGAGCCACGAGGACTCAGCAATCCCATTACCATGGGTATCAAGACTAGCAAAGCTTAAAGGGAAAGGAAGGGGTAAAGTGGTGAGGCTGCAGCAGCGGCTAAGCATGATATGGTGGCTAACATACGCAAATAAGAGCGAGAAGAGAGCAAAAGGAACGGTCGTCAACTAGTAATGATCAAGAAGTGATCCTGAACTCCTACTTACGTCAATCGTAACCCAGAAACCGTGTACACTTCCCGGACTCCGCCAAGAAGAGACCATCATGGCTACACACGCGGTTGATGCATTTTTAATTCGGATCTGGTGTCAAGTTATCTACAACCGGACATTAACAAATTCCCATCTGCCTATAACCGCAGGCACGGCTTTCGAAAGATTATACCCTGCAGGGGTGTCCCAACTTAGCCCACAACAAGCTCTCGCGATCAACGAAGGAATAGACCTTCTCCCAGGAAGACCCGATCAGACTCGGAATCCCGGTTTACAAGACATTTCGACAATGGTAAAACAAGATCAGCAAAGCCGCCCGATGCGCCGACAATCCCGATAGGAGCTGCACATTTCTCGTTCTCAGGGCAACACCGGATGAGCAATCCGTACAACTAAAACCAGACCTCAAGTTTCCCTGAGGGGGCGCTGCGAAGGGCTCTAGTTCGGACCAACACTTAGACAAGCACTGGCCCAGGGGGGGCTATAATAAAGATGACCCTCGAGAGAGCGACTCCCAAGGGAAAAGTAGGTGGTGGTGAGGCAAATGGTAAAAGTCAATGTTGGGCCTTGCTGGAGGAGTTTTATTCAAAGCGAACTGTCAAGGGGGTCCCATAAATCACCCGACCGCGTAAGGAACGCAAAATCCGGGAACATAACACCGGTATGATGGAAACTAGGGCGGCAAGAGTGGAACAAAACACCAGGAAAAAGGCCGAGCCTTCCACCCTTTACCAAATATATAGATGCATTAATAATATAAGAGATATTGTGATATCCCAACCAAAATCCTGTCCACCATGGAGCAATCTTCAACTTCACCTGCAACTAGCAACGCTATAAGAGGGCTGAGCAAAGCGGTAACATAGCCAAGCAACGGTTTGCTAGGAAGGGTGTCAAAGGTTAGAGGTTCATGGCAATTTGGGAGGCTTGATGAGCAAAAGATAGGTAACGCAGCATAGCGATAGAACGAAGCAACTAGCATAGCAATGATAGTAGTGAGATCCAGGGTAGCGGTCATCTTGCCTGAAATCCCACTAGGAAGAAGAATGAGTCCATGAAGAAGACAAGCGGAAGTAGTCAAACGAATCCTCACAATCGCAACGTTACCGGAACTAAGAAGCAACACCGGAAAGAAACAAACAACATGGTAAGCACACAAGCATAATCATGGCATGATGCACAACCAAGTATGATGCATGTCCGGTTTAAAGAGGCATGGCATGGCAAACTGCAACACACAATACTACAAATTAAGTGGAGCTCAATATGCAACGAGTTGCATATTGACAAAACACCACATTGACATATTTAGTTTAATCTTGTTTATGTACCCAACAATATTAAATGTTGTTAAACATGGCAAGAGGTGAAGCATAAGAAAACTAACTATATAGGCAAGTTTAAATGAGGCCGGAAATAACAAACAACAATTCCGGAAAATCCCCATATGCAAATTTTAGATTCGGTACTGTTCTGCCCTAAACACAATTTTATTGTTGTTAAAAAGTAAAACAAAGTGGACCATGTTAAACTAGGCATTTTTCCACCCCATTTACATATAAAGTTTATTTAAAACAGATTTACGGTTATTTAGTTACGAAATAAATCATTTTAGCATGGCATTATGCAAAAGAAACACAAACAGCATGTTAAACATTTTAACATGGGATGAAAATGACATATTATTAATCTACACAATTTTCTGAGCATTTTTCATATATAATGTTTTTACAAAATATGCATAGTTTGTGAGTTATTAAATGCATGAAATCTAGGGACTATTCTGCAAAACAGGTAAATCCTGGATTAATCCTAAAATCGCACAGACTGGAAAAAAACACTACTGGGCTGAAACTATTGGGCGCTGGGCTGCTCACCTAGCTGGGCTAGGCCCAGATCGGAAGCAGAGGGAGCCGGCTGGGGGGGTGCAGGACGTGGGCTGCTGGGCTGGAGGCGATCGAGGCCTGGTACACGCGGGCGTGGTCAACGCAAGCGCTCGGTCGTTTCTGACGAGAGGAAGCAGGCGGCAGCGGGACTGAGATGGCGCTGGTGGCCTCCGGCGAGGGCATGGAGGTCGACGGCGAGAGGGGAACCGCGGGGAAGGGGAGGGACGACCGGGATCCACCAGATCCAGTGGTGGGGAACCCGTTCCCGACGACGGCGAGGACCACCGACGACGGGCGGAGCTCCATGGCTTCCTGTAGAGTGGGGGGGAGAGAGAGATCGTGAGAGGGAGAGAAAGCCAGAGGAGAGGGGAGACGGGGAGGCGCTACCTGGCGGAGGCGGCGGCCACGATCTCCGGCGGGGACTGACTCCGGTGACCCGCCGGAGCAGGGAACGACGACGGGAGGCGAGGCTGAGAGGCGGCGGCGGCGCTCTCGATCCCCTGATCGAGCGGGAGGAGCGGGGTGGCTCAAGCGCCCTGCGGCTGCGGGATCCGGGCCTGGCGCGGCCCGGCGCGGGCTCCAGATAGGCTTCACAGGGCCGCGGGGAAGTGGGGCGGCTGGAGGCGCGGGAGGGAACACGTGGCAGCGCCTGGGCGGCTGCGGCGACGCTGGAGGGTGACTTGGAACGCGGGGAGTGGCTGAAGGGCGTGGCGGCGGCGCAGCCAAGTGGCGAAGGTGGCTTGGCCGGCGCAGACTGCGAGGAGGGGCGGCGGCTGCGGGTTAGGGGCGCAGAAAAAGAGGAGGAGGGGGTAGGATTCCAGATTAGGAAGGACTAGCCTTCCTTATATAGGCAGGGTTAGGGTTAGGGGGGTTTCGGACACAAGAGGGGTTAGGCAGGCCTAGGTGGGCTGTGTAGAATGCCTCGAGCTGAGAAGAGAGAGAAACAGAGCGACCCGGTGGCAGTTTCCGGAGAACAAAACGTCCGACGATTAAACCGACTATATCGCGGTTATAAATATAACGGTTGGGCAGTCAAACGGACTCCAAATGCGACGAAACTTGGCAGGCGGCCTGTCTACACTATAATAAGACCGCACGACAAGTTGCAACCCATTCCGAGAACATTTTTGCCACTTATAAAATAATATTTCAGAGGTGCCGCGGGCGCGTGCGAGTGTGTCTGGGCTCGGAACGGACAACGGAGAGAACCGGCGGAACCAGAACGGATGCAAGTTTTATGAAAACATATGGATGCGATGCACATGATGCTATGAGATGAGATGCATAACAAGAACAAAATGCAAAACAAATGACAAAAACCCAACCACGAAGGAAATATCATATAGCATCTCTGGAAAAGGCAAGAGTCGGAGTTACGAATATGGAAAGTTGTATCCGGGGCGTTACACCGGGGGGGTTAAAATAAAGATGACCCTTGAGTCTGCAGAACCCAAGGGAAAAAGGCTTAGGTGGCAAATGTTAAAACCAAGGTTGGGCCTTGCCGGAGGAGTTTTATTCAAAGAGAACTGTCAAGGGGGGTCCCATAAATCACCCAACCGTGTAAGGAACGCAAAATCAAGGAACATAACACCGGTATGACGGAAACTAGGGCGGCAAGAGTGGAACAAAACACCAGGCATAAGGCCGAGTCTTCCACCCTTTACCAAGTATATAGATGCATTAATTAAATAAGAGATATTGTGATATCCCAACATAATCCTGTCCATCATGGAGCAATCTTCAACTTCACCTGCAACTAACAATGCAATAAGAGGGGCTGAGCAAAGCGGTAACATAGCCAAGCAATGGTTTGCTAGGAAGGGTGAAAAAGGTTAGAGGCTGACATGGCAATATGGGAGGCATGGTAAACAAGTGATAGGTAGCGCAACAAAGTGATAGAACGGAGCAACTAGAAAGCAAAGATAGAACTGATATCGAGGGTAATAGTCATCTTGCCTGAAATCCCACAAGGAAGAAGAACGTAGTCGAACGAATCCTCACAACTCCGGAACAAAACCGAAGCTAACAAGAGAAGCAAACCGGAAAGAAGCAAACAACATGGTAAACACACAAGCATAAACATGTCATGATGCACAAACAAGTATGATGCATGTCCGGTTTAATGAGGCATGGCATGGCAAAGTGCAACAAACAATACTACAAGTTAAGTGGAGCTCAATATGCAACGAGTTGCATATTGACGAAACACCACATTCAAATATTTAGTTCTCTCTCGTTTAGGTTAACCAACAATATTAAATGTTGTCAAACATGGCAAGAGGTGAAACATAATTGAACTAACTATTTAGGCAAGTTTAAATGAGGCCGGAAACAACAAACAACAATTCTGGAAAATCCCCACATGTTATTTAGCAATTTAAAGCAAACACAAATTTAAACCATTTTAGATGTTGTTATCATGATGCGGATGACATATGCAAGTTTTATGCAATTTTTATGAAAACATTGACATGAGCATGATACGACGCATTTGTCGCCGTGGCGGAAGGAAAAAGGTGCCACGGCGGTGAAACAGAAATGGTGCCACGGCAACATTCCGGTCCCGGTAACTCATGGAGGTACCGGTGCAAAAGGAAGTGTGACGTGAGCGAGTCATGCAAGATGGTGGGGTGCTCCCGGATTCCGGGTTCCCACGGGACAGCGGCATGGCAAACGAGGAACGTGCAAAGACCTCTCTCGGACACGGTGCAAACATATCGTACATCTCATACAACACACATGCATTCGTTCGCGGGCGTCGTCTCGGGTTTATACCTTCGAAGCGTGCATTTCGGAGTGGGTCGAGTTCGACGAAGGAAGTAGTCGTTCACGGGTTGTCGTCGGAAGTAGTTGTTCACGTGGCGACGGTAGTGGAAGTAGTCGTACACGGCGGCGGCGGTAGTTGTTCAGGGTCTTGGCGGGTCGTCGTGTAGCCGTACATGTTCGTCGTGGTACATGGTTCGTAGACATTCAAGTCATCGGTAGAGGAAGTAGTGGTACACGGCCGTAGTGGAAGTAGTCGTACACAATCCATAGATGTTCGGCGTCGCCGGTAGTTGTACACAGTCGTTGTTGGACTTGATGGATCCGAGGGCTCTGGGCATCATGGTACTTGGCGAAAACCACGAAGAGGGTACTTGTACTCGCATCGTCGTGGAAGTAGTCGTTCGGGCTCCCGTGCGGACTTGGTGGTCTTGGTCTCCGCAGCGTAGTAGTACAAAAACATCATCGGACTTGGACGAATCCAGAGGCGTGCACAGGTAGAGATGGAGAGGAGGTCAGGGTCCTCCAGTTCTGGCCGCGAGCAGGGCGAAGCCATGACCGCAGTAGGAGGCGAGGAGGAGCAGGCGAAGGCGAGGCAGGGGCAGGACCAGATGGCGAGGCGGCAAGGTTCGACGACCCGGCGATGGGGCGCGCTGGAGATGATGGGGAACGGGCGCGGGAAGAGCAGCGGCAGCAGGGCACGGTAGGGCGCGGGGACGGCAGGGGCGTGGTCGCGGGGCTCGTGCAACGCCATAGGAAGCAGGGCAGGGGCGACAATGGATCTGGAGCTTGAGGCGGCGGCGTTGTGGAGGGACGGCAGCCTGGTCACCGGCAGCTCGAACCGGTGGCCGGACGGCAGGGCACGGATGCCCGAGGAGCTCCTAAACAGGGGCTCGGGCGGCTGTAGGCGCGATGAGGAGCTTGGACAGGGGAAGGCATCCATGGGGATCGGGACGAGGGCGCACGCTACCCTCTCTCTGTGGCGGCGTCGGGAGGAAGGGGGGATTGAGGGGAGCGGCCGCGGGAGCGAGGGGAGGGTCAGGCGTGGGGCATTGGCGGGTGACGGCAGCGATGGATCGAGCGGTTTCGCTGGCATCGAAGTGTGGCGGCGGCACAGGAACGAGGGGGAGAGATGGGGATCCGGAGAGAGCGTGGTGAGGGGCTAGGGTTATAAGCGCGGCTGGGCCTTAGAGGCCGGCCCGGTAGAGAAGGAAGTGGCCAGAGGCCTGGCTGGGCTCTCTCTCACTCTAAAAATAAGAAACAAAACAGAGATGAGAAAGAAAAGAAAAAGATGTTAGGGAAAGAAGTTGGACTCGCGGATAATTTTCCCGGACCCACAAGAATGTGTTTGTTCCGAGAAAATAGAAAAGGCCATGGTTGAAAGATGTAAATTCAAACTCATTTGATTTAAATTCAAATGATTTGAATGGGAAGTGAGGGTTGGGAAGGTCCCAAAATGTTTGGATTTTTGGTGGAGCTCCGGAATATGATGAAAGAAATTATGGGCAAGGTTGGAGACCAAGAATTGAGATAACAACGGCATTGGGATAATTTGCAAGTGTGTTATGGTGATTTCCAAATTAAAGAAATATTTAATATAGCTCCCTAATATTGGGAGGATATGTTATAAAGAGAAGTCACCTTTCCCTCGATTTAAATGGATCAAAAAATCCATACAATTAATGATATGATGGCATGATGACATGATGCAATGCAAGAGATGATATGATGAAATGCAACAAACAAAAATAAAACACACGGCGAAACTCAGAATAGCTGGAAGTCTTTTGGAGCGTCGGTCTCGGGGCGTCACAGAGGATTACCAAGATGAGAAAAATTAGCATCCATGTTAGAAACAGGAAAATTCTACTTAATATCTTGAATAACAGCCTGACTAACATGAGCACAAAACATAATAGCAGACTTGGCCCAATTTGGAGTTTGACCTGACACGGAACAAAAATGATTGATAATATTGGCCATAGCATTAGCTTCATGAATAGTAGCTTGACCACATACCAACAAATCATCTGCAAACAAAAGAGAGTGAATCGGGGGGCAATTTGGTCCAAGCAGAATACCCTGCAGACTATGAGCAGCTAAAGCTTCGTTAAGAGCAAGAGATAATTCATTAATGGCAATAACAAACAAATAAGGGAACATAGGACAACCTTGACGAATACCCCTAGAACTTTTGAATTTATGAGAAGGACTACCATTAATGACCACAGAAAAAGTAGGAGAAGAAATGCACTCATAAATCAAATTTATGAAATGAGCATGCCATCCTTTACGTGCAAGAGCTGAAACAATGAAGCTCCATTCTAAACGATCAAAAGCCTTAGCAAGATCAATTTTAAGCATGAAAGCAAGGTGATTCCAAGAACGAAGAGCAAAAGAGTGAGAAATCTCTTGAGCAATAATGATATTGTCACTAATTTTTCTACCTTCAATGAAAGCTTGTTGAGCAGGGTCAATATAATCTGGAAGATGAGGCTTAAGACGATTAGCTAAAGATTTGGCAATGATTTTGTAAATAACATTGCAAAGATTAATGGGACGATAATCCATAGGAACCTGAGGAACAAGTTTTTTAGGAATGAGAGCAATGTTTGTATCACTCACGTGAGGGGGCAATATACCTGTTCTATAAAAATTGACTACCAATTGAGTGACATCGTCTCCTATCCAATCCCAAGTAGCCAAATAAAACTCGACATTAAAACCATCTGGCCCTGGAGAAGCATTTAACTTCATGTCCTTCAAAATCTGCAAGACCTCATTTTTATCCGGAATTAAATAAGTAGGGTCTAAAGAGCCCTCCGGTAACTGAGAAGCAAGAAAAGGTCTACCATAGTTGATATGAGTGGAAGAGAAGATATATCTGAAATAATTAACAAAGGTATTAGCAATGAGACTAGGCTTAAAATGCACAATATTATTTTCATCCTTAACCAAGCAGATAGTATTCCTTTTCCTTCGCTTAAGCACAACTTGATGAAAAAAATTCGTATTACGATCACCATCAGTAGCCCATCCTTTCTTACTTCTTTGCTTATAGAAACTATTCAGTTTAGAGAGAGTTTGCTCATACCTGAGAATAAGTGAATTTTCTAAAGCATGATCTTGTTGATTGATCGGAAGCTCCTGAATCTGCTTGATACTAGATTCTAGTTCCTGAAGCTCTTGCTGAAAAGGTTTCTTCTTCCTACACCAAGTTTTCAAAGCCCCTGCCAACGAAGATGTTTTTGCAATAAAAGAACCTGCTCTAGCATTGTTCCAAGCAGACTTAGCAAAGCTACTAAAATCCTTCTCCATTAACCACCAATTTTCAAATTTGAAAGTCTGCTTAGGTTTAACAAAACTACCATCAGTAGAAATAAGTATGGGAGCATGGTCACCAACGATGATAGGTAAATTAAGCACCTTAGTATTGGGATAATGAGCACACCAATCAGCATTAACAAGACAATGATCCAAACGTCTATAAATAGGATTAACAGTGTGCTGCCTATTGCGCCAAGTGTAAGTAGGACCACTAAAATCAATGTCAAAGAAACCATAGTTTTTGACAATAGAACGAAAAGCAGACATACGAAAATAATTTACACTACCATTACAGCCATCCGTATCATACAAAATATCATTAAGGTCTCCCATACAGATCATAGGTTTTCCGAGGTTATCATACACAAAAGTGGAAACCTGATTCCAAATGGCACTAGTCTGCCTATGATAAGGATCACCATATATACATATCAAACAAAAGTGAACCCCCGAGGCTAGATGAACTACATTGGCTAGGATAAAGTGAAAGGAGGAACTATGAACAGAGACTTTAAGATCGTCATTCCACAAAAGCCAGAGCCCTCCTGAAGCACCTCTAGAAGAAACAACAAAACTGTTAGCCACATCAAACCTATTCACAAGATCAACCGAATGAACCTTCGAAGATTTGATTTCCGAAACAAATATTACCTGAGCTTTTGTAGAACGGATCAGATTCGCCAGGAACAACATTCGATCACTATCGAGGCCCCGGCCCATACCTCGGCAATTCCAAGCTATGGCTTTCATGGCGCCTGAGGCGCGTTAGGGCCATGCGCCGCTGCCCGAGAAAAGGATTGCGCTAAGTTCCTATGTGCATCATCATCCAACTCCATGTTATGTCCAAACTGATTCTTCTTGAGATCCAGTGTACCAGAGTCATCTTGATTTTCCATTGAGACATGAGCTGTAGAGCTACAAATGCCACCATGAACATGCAGATCCTTGTGATGGAAGCGATCAATGCCAGGAGGAGAGAAAGCCCCCTGACGGGATCCAACTGTACCCTCACCGACCGACGGCGAAGGAGTGCTCAGGGTCGAGGGATCATAGCTTCCTCCTTCATCCTAACGAAAAACCATAATTGATCCGCCCTGTTCAGTGCTGGCTTCAACAGTCATGCTCCCCAAATTTTTGCATCGGCTTGTGCACACATTATTGCTACTGTCCACTTGAGCTGAGCTGTTGTCACGCTTCCAAGTGGAAGAACGAGCACGATTGCGAAGAAACCCATGGAAATTAGGACGCACACCTCCAGATTCCCCGTTCGGAGGAATGTCCCATCTACTATTCCTAGATCGATGGTAGCTCCGCTGAGATGTTGTGGATCCAGGAAACTCAGCGCCCCCCAAAAAAACTCCTCTTATTGAACTCCTTACCGCAGTGCTGGCAACACCATCATGAATAACAGGGGCGGCTCCCACACCACCAGCTGGATATGATTGTCCAATGAAAACTTGCGTGACGGGCGGAGCACCAAGTAAGCTTGATTGACTGGCAGCCTTCTTCGCCGGAGGAGAAGGGATACCAAGAAGTAAGGCGGATGTACGTTTGGGACTGGATCGAATAGGCGAGGGGTTGGGATGGCGCATAGGAGAAGGGGGAAGTGCTATGTCCGGGGAAGGGGAAGGACAAATAGCGACATTTGCATTGGAAACTTTGTCCTCCAAATGCATTTGAATAGCAGAGGTAGGGGAAGTCTGCACAAAGTGAGATGAAGGCACAACGCACAGACTAGGAATATCTGCGAGGCGAAGAGGATTATTTTGGGTAGTCTGCTGGTCCAAATCTGGCTCATATCTCTGTCCCTGAATATGCATCTTTTCTGCAGACGTGCGCCGAGGGCCTGGCAACTGCTGAGATAATGGGCCTGACTGTTTTGCACCCCCTACCTGCTCCGGGTCAGCAAGAGCACCACTTTGTTGTACTGAATCCCGCAAGTCTTCAACTAGCCCTCCTTCTACATTATTGCTTCGCCCAGCATCTGTCTCCTTAGTAACTGTATCTGGTAACATCATTGTTTCCATTAAATCACCAGTTTGACTCTGCCGCTGACTATGAATGAAATTAGGTAGAGCAGTATTAACTCCAACCTGCTCTTGAATTATCTGAAGCTCTGTATTTTTTGAAGAATTGTCTCCTTCCATTCTTTTATTTTGTTCATTAATTTTCCTTAAAGATAATTCCTTCTGATTTCCTTTGTCAGCAGAATCCTCTTCTGACATCTTTCCTTTTCCTTTTAGATCCTCTATGAACTGCCTCTGCAACCTTGCTAGCTGAGGATTGATGAAAGATGAGAATGAATTTGTGATCTATTTGTGCACGCATGCATTCTGTATGTGCAGCTTGCAAGGAAATGATGAACATCCAAGCAAGAACTATGTGATCCTAGATTGGCAGAACGTAGAACCCACAGTTGCTGGGAGCATATTTCAAAATGCCAAACTTTATCTCCATATCTTGATCTCTTGGTGTTCGGGAAATAAAAAACAATTTTCAACAAATTTGAGCAACTTGACTCCTGTGTCCTCAGACACGTAACGACTAGGATATTTTTTATGTCATAAACAATGGTGGATGTGAAAAAAAAAACGAGTTTCAAAGGCCCGACGATAGTCTCAGGAATGTAACCCATCAAATTGGTTTTAAAACATGAGAGCTATGAAAATTCTCAAGTGTATCTCATTCCCTCTGAAGAGGCTCCACTGCTGGGTGGCCGGCAGCTCATAACTGCCAAGATTTGTTGTGTGATGTTTAATAAATAGGCCAAGATTTGTTCCTGCCGTTTAAAACTTGGTCCTGACATAAAAAATGATCATAAACACTAAATAATTTGTCATGCAATGTTAAGAAAAAAATGTTTGTGCCATTTAGAAAAATGTTCACACATATGAAAAATCGTTCCTGAAAATGTAAAAAAAATCATTTGCTCAACTTTAATAAGATGTTCATACCATTCAAAAAATATTTTTGACCTTTAAAATATTCAAACATATGAAAATATGTTGATGATATTTGAAATATGATCAAGAAAATGTAAAAACGTGTTCACCCAATTCTTAAGAAATGTTTTTAGCATTCCAAAAATGTCATGACATTTACAAATGTTCAAACAATTTAAAAAGACCTTGACATATAAAAAATATTCCTACCATTTAAAAACTGTCCATAACACTTTAGAACTTTTCAAAGATGTACCAAAGATAATCAGTGTGTACTTAAAAGGTGTTCAACGTGTGTACGAGACATTTTTAGTGTGAATTCAGAAAATGTTCAGCTTGTTTTTGGAAAAATGGAGATGTGTGTTTCAATTTTCTTTTCTTGAAAAATGTAAAAAATTTATTCACTCAAATTTGTAAAAATGTTCACGGCATATAAAAAATGTCCATGCACTAAAACAGACAAACTAAAATTCATGAATTTGTAAAAATAAAAGGAAAAATGAAATGAAAAAAGAAAAAGTAGAACAAAGAAGGAAAACAGAAAACCAAACAGTAAATAAAAACCCAAAAATGGAAAACCGACAAAGAACCGCATATAAGAAAAAAGAAAACAGGACAATTGAAAAGGAAAAATAAAAATTGAAAACAAAAA
>NC_057810.1:645167982-645178655 GCF_018294505.1 Triticum aestivum
GAAAGCAAGTGGAAACAGGTCGGCCTAGAAAGACGCATGAGTAGAAACGCTTGAGGCGAGGTGGTACTCTATCTCATAGCAAACGAGATATATCATCCGCGAAGGAGGAGGGGTGGGGGGCATGGAACCACCATGCAAGTAGGCCGCCCCTCGCCCCAAAGAATAAGTGAGACCATGGGCCCACCCCGGTGAAGAGGGGTTGGGTCAAGCATGCACACAAGATAATTTTATTGAATTTTCAAACTTCAGTAAATAACATAGGCCACAATTGAGGAGGCGGTAGTCGATAGGAATGTCTCCTCCCCCTCTGGTAGGATAGGGGTGGACTAACGAGTAGCTCGGCTTGTTAAGCTCGTACTCGTTAAGCTTGTGCTCATTAAGGATCGGCTCGTTAAGCTCGTTAAGATTAACGAGCAGAAAACCCTGCTTGGCTCGGCTCGTTTGAAACTCGTTAAGCTCGTGAGCGCTCGTTAATAGATAATAATGTGTTATGATATACATGATGAATGTCTAGGTATGGCTTTCAAAACGAAATATGATGACTACAAAAAAAATGAAGTAGTTTGTTGCCTCATATGTCGATTAGATTAAATAATGGGTTGAGATGCTAAAAACTTTGACACGTAATATGAAAATATGTGTTGTGTTGTTACTAACGAGCTTAACGAGCTACTCGTGAAACTCGTTAGCTCGCTCGTTAAGCTCGTTAAGCTTAACGAGCTAAAATCAATGATTGGTTGTGTTCATTAAGAAGCGAGCTACGAGCTTAACGAGCCGAACTATTGAGCGCTCATTAAGCTCGCGAGCTACGGGCTTTTGATCCAGCCCTATGCTGGGATACCATTGTCCTTCTAAGAGCATCTCCAGCCGCGCCCCAACAAGGCCCCCCACGCGACTTTTCGGCCGCCGGCGTCAAAAAAACGGCCCAGTCGCGCCCAGGGGCCCATTTTTTGCCGGCTTGGGCCGAAATTGGCGCCGGCGGACCCAACCCAAACCCGGCGCGCTGGGGGGGGGCGCTCGGGGCGCCGGGTGAATCGTTTTTGGCGCGAAAGAGCCACGGGTCAGCCGCGTCAGCGACTCGCCTCTCTTCTCGCCGCTTCGTCGTCCTCATCGCCTCGTTTCCCGCGGCGAATCAATGCCAAAGCTATCGCGCGCTGTCGCGCCGGTCAGCCTCCATTGATGCCTCACGGGCGGCGCAGTGAAGACCGGGCGACGCGTGTCCCCTCGCCCGCCACGCGTACACGCGGCAGCCACGCATACGCGGCACGTCCGCCTATATAAGCCGACCCCAGCGTGCCGGAGACACGCACAGAGCCTCCACCGGCGATGCGCCATTTCTCCCCCTTCCTCCCTCTCCTCCCGCCGTCTCCAGTTCAAAGCATGGCCGAGTGCTTCCCCGGCGACGGCGCGGCGGCGAACGGCTTCAGCCGCCACCTGATGGAAATATGCCCTAGAGGCATTAATAAAGTTACTATTTATTTCCTCATATCATGATAAATGTTTATTATTCATGCTAGAATTGTATTAACCGGAAACATGATACATGTGTGAATACATAGACAAACATAACGTCACTAGTATGCCTCTACTTGACTAGCTCATTAATCAAAGATGGTTATGTTTCCTAACCATAGACATGTGTTGTCATTTGATTAAAGAGATCACATCATTAGGAGAATGATGTGATTGACATGACCCATTCCGTTAGCCTAGCACTTGATCGTTTAGTATGTTGCTATTGCTTTCTTCATGACTTATACATGTTCGTGTAACTATGAGATTATGCAACTCCCGTTTACCGAAGGAACACTTTGTGTGCTACCAAACGTCACAACGTAACTGGGTGATTATAAAGGAGCTCTACAAGTGTCTCCAAAAGTACATGTTGGGTTGGCATATTTCGAGATTAGGTTTTGTCACTCCGATTGTCGGAGAGGTATCTCTGGGCCCTCTCAGTAATGCACATCACTATAAGCCTTGCAAGCAATGTAGCTAATGAATTAGTTACGGAATGATGCATTACGTAACGAGTAAAGAGACTTGCCGGTAACGAGATTGAACTAGGTATTAGATACCGACGATCGAATCTCGGGCAAGTAACATGCCGATGACAAAGGGAACAACGTATGTTGTCATGCGGTTTGACCGATAAAGATCTTTGTAGAATATGTAGGAGCCAATATGAGCATCCAGGTTCCGCTATTGGTTATTGACCGAGAATAGTTCTAGGTCATGTCTACATAGTTCTCGAACCCGTAGGGTCCGCACGCTCAACGTTACGATGATAGTTTTATTATGAGTTTATAGATGTACCGAAGGTTGTTCGGAATCCCGGATGTGATCCAGGACATGACGAGGAGTCTCGAAATGGTCGAGACATAAAGATTGATATATTGGAAGCCTATATTTGGATATCGGAATCGTTCCGGGAGAAACCAGGATTTTCCCGGAGTACTGGGGGGTTACTGGAACCCCCCCGGGGGTTATTGGGCCTACATGGGCCATGAGGGAGAAGAGGAGGGCCGGCCAGGGCAGGCCGCGCGCCCCCTCCCGGCGCCCCCCTTTCCTCTTTCCCCTCCCTCCTTTCCTTCTCCACCAAGGCAAGAGGGGGGAGTCCTACTCCCAGTGGGAGTAGGACTCCTCCAGGCGCACCCCTAGGGGGCCGGCCACACCTCCCCCCTCCCTCCTCTATATACGGGGGCAGGGGGGCACCTCTAGACACACAAGTTGATCTTCGTGATCGTTCCTTAGCCGTGTGCGGTGCCCCCCTCCACCATATTCCACCTCGGTCATATCGTAGAGGTGCTTAGGCGAAGCCCTACGTCGGTAGAACATCATCATCGTCACCACGCCGTCGTGCTGACGGAACTCATCCCCGACACCCTGCTGGATCGGAGTCTGGGGATCGTCATCGAGTTGAACGTGTGCTGAACTCGGAGGTGCCGTACGTTCGGTACTTGGATCGGTCGGATCATGAAGACATACGACTACATCAACCGCGTTGTCATAACCCTTCCGCTTACGGTCTACGAGGGTACGTGGACAACACTCTCCCCTCTCGTTGCTATGCATCACCATGATCTTGCGTGTGCGTGGGATAATTTTTGAAATTACTACGTTACCCAACAGTGGCATCCGAGCCTAGGTTTTATGCGTTGATGTTATTTGCACGAGTAGAACACAAGTGAGTTGTGGGCGATACAAGTCATACTGCTTACCAGCATGTCATACTTTGGTTCAGCGGTATTGTTGGATGAAGCGGCCCGGACCGACATTACGCGTACGCTTACACGAGACTGGTTTTACCGCCGTGCTTTGCACACAGGTGACTAGCGGGTGTCTGTTTCTCCAACTTTAGTTGAACTGAGTGTGGCTACGCCCGGTCTTTGCGAAGGTTAAAACAGCACTAACTTGACGAACTATCGTTGTGGTTTTGATGCGTAGGCAAGAACGGTTCTTGCTCAGCCCGTAGCAGCCACGTAAAATTTGCAACAACAAAGTAGAGGACGTCTAACTTGTTTTTGCAGGGCTTGTTGTGATGTGATATGGTCAAGACGTGATGCTATATTTTATTGTATGAGATGATCATGTTTTATAACCGAAGTTATCGGCAACTGGCAGAAGCCATATGGTTGTCGCTTTATTGTATGAAATGCAAACGCCCTGTAATTGCTTTACTTTATCACTAAGCGGTAGCGATAGTCGTAGAAGCAATAGATGGCGTAACGACAACGATGCTACGATGGAGATCAAGGTGTCGCGACGGCGACGATGGTGATCACGACGGTGCTTCGGAGATGGAGATCACAAGCATAAGATGATGATGGCCATATCATATCACTTATATTGATTGCATGTGATGTTTATCCTTTATGCATCTTATCTTGCTTTGATTGATGGTAGCATTTTAAGATGATCTCTCACTAAATTATCAAGAAGTGTTCTCCCTGAGTATGCACCGTTGCGAAAGTTCTTCGTGCTGAGACACCACGTGATGATCGGGTGTGATAGGCTCTACGTTCAAATACAACGGGTGCAAAACAGTTGCACACGCGGAATACTCAGGTTAAACTTGACGAGCCTAGCATATAACAGATATGGCCTCGGAACACGGAGACCGAAAGGTCGAACGTGAATCATATAGTAGATATGATCAACATAGTGATGTTCACCATTGAAACTACTCCATCTCACGTGATGATCGGACATGGTTTAGTTGATTTGGATCACGTGATCACTTAGATGACTAGAGAGATGTCTGTCTAAGTGGGAGTTCTTAAGTAATATGATTAATTGAACTTAAATTTATCATGAACTTAGTACCTGATAGTATTTTGCTTGTCTATGTTTGTTGTAGATAGATGGCTCGTGCTGTTGTTCCGTTGAATTTTAATGCGTTCCTTGAGAAAGCAAAGTTGAAAGATGATGGTAGCAATTACACGGACTGGGTCCGTAACCTGAGGATTATCCTCATTGCTGCACAGAAGAATTACGTCCTGGAAGCACCGCTGGGTGCCAGGCCTGCTGGTGATGCAACTGATGACGTTAAGAACATCTGGCAGAGCAAAGCTGATGACTACTCGATAGTTCAGTGTGCCATGCTTTACGGCTTAGAACCGGGTCTTCAACGCCATTTTGAACGTCATGGAGCATATGAGATGTTCCAGGAGTTGAAGTTAATATTTCAAGCAAATGCCCGGATTGAGAGATATGAAGTCTCCAATAAGTTCTATAGCTGCAAGATGGAGGAGAATAGTTCTGTCAGTGAACACATACTCAAAATGTTTGGGTATAATAATCACTTGATTCAACTGGGAGTTAATCTTCCTGATGATAGTGTCATTGATAGAATTCTTCAATCACTGCCACCAAGCTACAAGAGCTTCGTGATGAACTATAATATGCAAGGGATGAACAAGACTATTCCCGAGCTCTTCGCAATGCTAAAAGCCGCGGAGGTAGAAATCAAGAAGGAGCATCAAGTGATGATGGTCAACAAGACCACCAGTTTCAAGAAAAAGGGCAAAGGGAAGAAGAAGGGGAACTTCAAGAAGAACAGCAAACAAGTTGCTGCTCAAGGGAAGAAACCCAAGTCTGGACCTAAGCCTGAGACTGAGTGCTTCTACTGCAAGCAGACTGGACACTGGAAGCGGAACTGCCCCAAGTATTTGGCAGATAAGAAGGATGGCAAAGTAAACAAAGGTATATGTGATTTACATGTTATTGATGTGTACCTTACTAATACTCGCAGTAGTGCCTGGGTATTTGATACTGGTTCTGTTGCTAATATTTGCAACTCGAAACAGGGACTACAGATTAAGCGAAGATTGGCTAAGGACGAGGTGATGATGCGCGTGGAAAATGGTTCCAAAGTCGATGTGATCGCAGTCGACACGCTACCTCTACATCTACCATCAGGATTAGTTTTAGACATAAATAATTGTTATTTGGTGCCAGCATTGAGCATGAACATTATATCTGGATCTTGTTTGATGCGAGACGGTTATTCATTTAAATCAGAGAATAATGGTTATTCTATTTATATGAGTAATATCTTTTATGGTCATGCACCCTTGAAGAGTGGTCTATTTTTATTGAATCTCGAAAGTAGTGATACACATATTCACAGTGTTGAAACCAAAAGATGCAGAGTTGATAATGATAGTGCAACTTATTTGTGGCACTGCCGTTTAGGTCATATCGGTATAAAGTGCATGAAGAAACTCCATACTGATGGACTTTTGGAATCACTTGATTATGAATCACTTGGTACTTGCGAACCGTGCCTCATGGGCAAGATGACTAAAACGTCGTTCTCCGGAACTATGGAGCGAACAACTGATTTATTGGAAATCATACATACTGATGTTTGTGGTCCAATGAATATTGAGGCTCGCGGCGGGTATCGTTATTTTCTCACCTTCACAGATGATTTAAGTAGATATGGGTATATCTACTTAATGAAACACAAGTCTGAAACATTTGAAAAGTTCAAAGAATTTCATAGTGAAGTGGAAAATCATGGTAATAAGAAAATAAAATTTCTACGATCTGATCGTGGAGGAGAATATTTGAGTTACGAGTTTGGTTTACATTTGAAACAATGCGGAATAGTTTCGCAACTCACGCCACCCGGAACACCACAACGAAATGGTGTGTCCGAACGTCATAATCGTACTTTACTAGATATGGTGCGATCTATGATGTCTCTTACTGATTTACCGCTATCGTTTTGGGGTTATGCTTTAGAGACGGCCGCATTCACGTTAAATAGGGCACCATCAAAATCCGTTAAGACGACGCCTCATGAACTGTGGTTTGGCAAGAAACCAAAGTTGTCATTTCTTAAAGTTTGGGGCTGCGATGCTTATGTGAAGAAACTTCAACCAGATAAGCTCGAACCCAAATCGGAGAAATGTGTCTTCATAGGATACCCAAAAGAGACTGTTCGGTACACCTTCTATCACAGATCTGAGGGCAAGATTTTCGTTGCTAAATTCGGATCCTTTCTAGAGAAAGAGTTTCTCTCGAAAGAAGTGAGTGGGAGGAAAGTAGAACTTGATGAGGTAACTGTACCTGCTCCCTTATTGGAAAGTAGTCCATCACAAGAACCGGTTCCTGTGACAACTACACCAATTAGTGAGGAAGCTAATGATATTGATCATGAAACTTCAGATCAAGTTTCTACTGAACTTCGTAGGTCTACCAGAGTAAGATCCGCACCAGAGTGGTACGGTAATCCTATTCTGGAAGTCATGTTACTTGACCATGGCGAACCTACGAACTATGAGGAAGCGATGATGAGCCCGGATTCCGCAAAATGGCTAGAAGCCATGAAATCTGAGATGGGATCCATGCATGAGAACAAAGTATGGACTTTGGTTGACTTGCCCGATGATCGTCAAGCCATTGAAAATAAATGGATCTTTAAGAAGAAGACTGACGCAGATGGTAATATAATTGTCTATAAAGCTCGACTTGTTGCAAAAGGTTTTTGACAAGTTTAAGGGGTTGACTACGATGAGACTTTCTCACCCGTAGCGATGCTTAAGTTTGTCCGAATCATGTTAGCAATTGCTGCATTTTATGATTATGAAATTTGGCAAATGGATGTCAAAACTGCATTCTTGAATGGATTTCTGGAAGAAGAGTTGTATATGATGCAACCAGAAGGTTTTGTCGATCCAAAAGGTGCTAACAAAGTGTGCAAGCTCCAGCGATCCATTCATGGACTGGTGCAAGCATCTCGGAGTTGGAATAAACGCTTTGATAGTGCGATCAAAGCATATGGTTTTATACAGACTTTTGGAGAAGCCTGTATTTACAAGAAAGTGAGTGGGAGCTCTATAGCATTTCTGATATTATATGTAGATGACATATTATTAATTGGAAATGATATAGAATTTCTGGATAGCATAAAGGGATACTTGAATAAAAGTTTTTCTATGAAAGACCTCGATGAAGCTGCTTACATATTGGGCATCAAGATTTATAGAGATAGATCAAGACGCTTAATTGGACTTTCACAAAGCACATACCTTGATAAAGTTTTGAAAAAGTTTAAAATGGATTAGGCAAAGAAAGGGTTCTTGCCTGTATTACAAGGTGTGAAGTTGAGTCAGACTCAATGCCCGACCACAGCAGAAGATAGAGAGAAAATGAAAAATATTCCCTATGCTTCAGCCATAGGCTCTATCATGTATGCAATGCTGTGTACCAGACCTGACGTATGCTTAGCAATAAGCTTGGCAGGAAGGTACCAAAGTAATCCAGGAGTGGATCACTGGACAGCGGTCAAGAACATCCTGAAATACCTGAAAAGGACTAAGGATATGTTTCTCGTATATGGAGGTGACAAAGAGCTAGTCGTAAATGGTTACGTCGATGCAAGCTTCGACACTGATCCGGATGATTCTAAATCGCAAACCGGATACGTGTTTTTATTAAAATGGTGGAGCTATAAGTTGGTGCAGTTCTAAACAAAGCGTCGTGGCGGGATTTACATGTGAAGCGGAGTACATAGCTGCTTCGGAAGCAGCAAATGAAGGAGTCTGGATGAAAGAGTTCATTTCCGATCTAGGTGTCATACCTAGTGCATCGGGACCAATGAAGATCTTCTGTGACAATACTGGTGCAATTGCCTTGGCAAAGGAATCCAGATTTCACAAAAGGACCAAGCACATCAAGAGACGCTTCAATTCCATCCAGGACCAAGTCCAGGTGGGAGACATAGAGATTTGCAAGATACATACAGATCTAAATGTTGCAGACCCGTTGACTAAGCCTCTTCCACGAGGAAAACATAATGAGCACCAAGACTCCATGGGTGTTAGAATCATTACTGTGTAATCTAGATTATTGACTCTAGTGCAAGTGGGAGACTAAAGGAAATATGCCCTAGAGGCAATAATAAAGTTATTATTTATTTCCTCATATCATGATAAATGTTTATTATTCATGCTAGAATTGTATTAACCGGAAACATGATACATGTGTGAATACATAGACAAACATAACGTCACTAGTATGCCTCTACTTGACTAGCTCATTAATCAAAGATGGTTATGTTTCCTAACCATAGACATGTGTTGTCATTTGATTAAAGAGATCACATCATTAGGACAATGATGTGATTGACATGACCCATTCCGTTAGCCTAGCACTTGATCGTTTAGTATGTTGCTATTGCTTTCTTCATGACTTATACATGTTCGTGTAACTATGATATTATGCAACTCCCGTTTACCGGAGGAACACTTTGTGTGCTCCCAAACGTCACAACGTAACTGGGTGATTATAAAGGAGCTCTACAGGTGTCTCCAAAAGTACGTGTTGGGTTGGCGTATTTCGAGATTAGGTTTTGTCACTCCGATTGTCGGAGAGGTATCTCTGGGCCCTCTCAGTAATGCACATCACTATAAGCCTTGCAAGAAATGTAGCTAATGAGTTAGTTACGGAATGATGCATTACGTAACGAGTAAAGAGACTTGCCGGTAACGAGATTGAACTAGGTATTAGATACCGACGATCGGATCTCGGGCAAGTAACATGCCGATGACAAAGGGAACAACGTATGTTGTTATGCGGTTTGACCGATAAAGATCTTCGTAGAATATGTAGGAGCCAATATGAGCATCCAGGTTCCGCTATTGGTTATTGACCGAGAATAGTTCTAGGTCATGTCTACATAGTTCTCGAACCCGTAGGGTCCGCACGCTTAATGTTACGATGATAGTTTTATTATGAGTTTATATATTTTGATGTACCGAAGGTTGTTCGGAGTCCCGGATGTGATACAGGACATGACGAGGAGTCTCGAAATGGTCGAGACATAAAGATTGATATATTGGAAGCCTATATTTGGATATCAAAATCGTTCCGGGAGAAACCGGGATTTTTCCGGAGTACCGGGGGGTTACTGGAACCCCCCCCCCCCCCCGGGGGTTATTGGGCCTACATGGGCCATGAGGGAGAAGAGGAGGGCCGCCCAGGGCAGGCCGCGCGCCCCCTCCCCCCCTAGTCCGAATAGGACAAGGAAGGGGGGGGCGGCGCCCCCCTTTCCTCTTACCCCTCCCTCCTTTCCTTCTCCACCAAGGCAAGAGGGGGGAGTCCTACTCCCAAGTAGGACTCCTCCAGGCGCACCCCTAGGGGGCCGGCCACACCTCCCCCTCCCTCCTTTATATACGAGGGCAGGAGGGCACCTCTAGACACACAAGTTGATCTTCGTGGTCGTTCCTTAGCCGTGTGCGGTGCCCCCCTCCACCATATTCCACCTCGGTCATATCGTAGCGGTGCTTAGGCGAAGCCCTACGTCGGTAGAACATCATCATCGTCACCACGCTGTCGTGCTGACGGAACTCATCCCCGACACCCTACTGGATCGGAGTCCGGGGATCGTCATCGAGTTGAACGTGTGCTAAACTCGGAGGTGCCGTACGTTCGGTACTTGGATCGGTCGGATCGTGAAGACGTACGACTACATCAACCGCGTTGTCATAACACTTCCGCTTACGGTCTACGAGGGTACGTGGACAACACTCCCCCCTCTCGTTGCTATGCATCACCATGATCTTGCGTGTGCATAGGATAATTTTTGAAATTACTACGTTACCCAACACCACCACCTTCACGAGGATGAAGCTCGGCTCCTCTTCGAGGCCGAGTACCCGGCCCCGCCGGACATGCGGGTGCCCGGGGCGTGGAGAATCAGCGCCGGTGGCGTCCCTGTGCCACCCCCACCCACCAGGGCGGCGCGGCGTGCGGAGATCACGCGTATCCGCGCCTCCCTGCCGCAGGCGGCGAGGGAGGGACCGCGGTACATCCCCGACAGCCCGCTCTGGGAGCCTTACTTACGCCGCCGCCACGCCGAACAGCTCGAGTCCACGAAAGGCGTCGTGCCCTCCGGAAGGCTCAACTCCGAGGGGCGGCACCGATGGTGGGGCGTGCCCGGCCGCACGCTGGAGGTCGTCCTCGAGTACATCAAGGGCGGCAACACGCCGAGGCTCGAGTACCCTGCTCCCCCGTCCTTCTCTCGCCGACGTGGGAGTTCCTGGACGTCGAGGCACATGGAGCATGCTGGGGCGTCCTCCTTCTTATCCGGCCGCTCGTCCGGCTCCCCTTGCCTCCGCCCCGTCAAGCTGGAACCCCAGGACATGCCTGTCAGCGGGCACACC
>NC_057810.1:645179099-645194945 GCF_018294505.1 Triticum aestivum
CTTCTCCAACGAGGAGGCCCTAAAGTGGGCGCGGGACGACTACCTCCACGACGAGATGGTCCGGCAGCGCCGGGCCCTGAAGGAGATAGCCGCCCGCAAACGTGGGCACGAGGACGAGCACGACGTCGTGATCCTCGACAGCGACGACGACGAGGACGCCCCCGGACCGTCCAACCCGCCGCGCCAACCGGGGGAGGGTTGCAGCAGGGACGGCGGCCGGGCGGAGGCGGCGACGACGACGACGACGAGGACGATGACGACGGCGGCGACTACACGCGGTTCTATAGCCTCCTCGGCATGTAGAATTGCAAGGGCGGCGGGCGGCGAGGAGCGGTGAAGGAGACGGCGAGGAGTAGCCTACTAGTTATTTTTATTTTTTGTAAAATATTTTTAAATATGAACGAACTCGCTGAAGTTTGGTTGAATTTGCGTCGTGTTTGTGTCGTAATTCAAAATTTCAAAAAACCGTGGGCGCCGCGACTGGGTTGCATCACGCCCTCAGCGCCCGGTTTAGCGCCGGTGCGCCCCCGGGGGGGGGGGGTGATTTTTAGCGCCTCCTGGGAGACCAACGGCTGGAGATGCTCTAACCATCCAACCATAAGTTGGTGAGCATGTTTGGTGCTTGGTTAATTTGTGTTTGTGTTGTTATCTGTCCGATTGTTTAGATGACATATGGGAGATCAAAAGCAAATCTAGGAGAAATCCATTTTGGATATAGTTTTTTAGTATGAGTTGAACTAAATGCCAAAGATGTAATTGCAGAAATTTGGGAGGATGCTTAAAAACAATTCGCCAAAATATGGAGGACAAGTGAATTGGACTATGCCACTACAATTATGATTTCTCTGGTTCATACAGATGTTGTTACGACACCCGCAAAAAAAGAGATGCTATTACGAAACCTGTTTTTGAGAAATGCAGACAACTTTGCGACACACTTTCAGATGGCACTGTTATATTTTATTACACTAGGACCTTTTATTGTCCATAGCCTCGTTTAGTCCCTTTATCATCACATATCTCATGTCAACGCAATGATGCCCCTTCCTGCCGCCTCTTTTCCTACGCCGCCTTCTTCCTCTTGGAACTTCCTCTTGGAACTGCCATGATGACATTGCTTTGACGGAAGATCACTATCAATGTGCCCTGAAATGGTGTATGAGCAGAACCACAATATGCTTTTGTTCTTCTCCATTATCCCAATGAACACTTTCCCTTTTCTGGAAAAACAATGATAAAAAAAATGAAGTGCCAAATAGTAACCATCTCTCTTGTACAATCTGAATCAACCGCCGGGAAGCTCTGGTTTATATAGCCATAGAGAGATATGCATCATGCATATATTAAGCTCCTTCACGGTTTTATTGCTAACCAAGACATTGCATCCCAGTGTTCTATTTGTGCAGCATGCAGTCTGTATGAAGATTTAAGCACGAACCATGTGGTGACAGACTGACAGAACGCATAACTCACTATCCTGGGAGAATATAACAAAATGTCAAACTTTATCTCCACGTCATAATCTCCCAGTGTTCAGGAAATAATAATAAAATTGAGCAACTTTACACGTCTCTCCTCAGACACGTAGTAAAAACAAGCAACGATATGGGATACATATGTCATCAATAATGGTGAACGTGGAAAAACTGAGTTTCAAAGACCCGACGACAGTCTCAGGAATATGACCCTCCAGCTACACAATCAAACAAAATGGGACAGCAGATTGTTTTTAGGCGTCCAGAATTTTTCAGAACTGACATAGCACAACAAAACCAACATGGCATTTCCGAAAACAGGAGGTTATGCTTTGATCATACAACTATCCTTCAACAAAACCAACATGGCATTCTCCTATAATATACACATTCCAGTTTAATATTCTTCCAATCCAATTGCAGGACGAACAGATGAAAAACAAGTTACTACGTTAGACATCTCACATCTGGTACAAGCACCAGAGACGTTTCTCTTCATTATCACGACCATGTTCTAGGAATTCCAAAATCTCATTACAGCAATGGTAGGAAGCTCTCAGCAGTTGTTAGCACACCACTCTCCACTACTACTCACAACTTTGATTAGCCCAAGAATATACAGGGGACGACACTAATTCACAAAGAAAACCGACCCAAACCACCAATCTTGCATACATACAGAAAAGCCCATACCCAAGCCAAAACAAGCGTTTGATTAGGACTCAGGAGCCATTATATTTGGCCTCCAAATCCTCATGGTCATCATCCCCACGAGACTTCTTCAATTTTGCCACTAGAACCCACATGTTTGCCAGCTCACTCTCCAAGAAGGCCTCCTTTTGCTTTGATTCCTCGACTTTCCTTTGGAGTTCTGCTTCTTTTTGTTCCTTCTCCGCAAGGATGGTTTCTAACGCTCTCTCCCTCTCTTCTCTTGCATTGCCATCTCTTCTGCTAGCTGGTTCATTTCGTCTACTCATGCTCTCTCGCCTAGCAGTACCTCTTGGTCCATTGCTTACTCTGCGAGGGGTTGGACTTCTCTGCGATGCTAACTCGGAAGCAAGCTTCTCATTTTGGTTCATGAGTTTGGTCACTTCTTCTGACAACGCTTTCAATTCCACTCCTGCAGCCGAAGCCAAGCCTTTTGCATATGTACTTTCCTCTAATAGCTTCTGATTGCGAGCCTCGAGTTGAGCTTTGACTTCGGTGAGTTCATGTACCCTCTGCTTTAGCTCACCAAGCTCAAGTGACTGAAGATAGGGGGTAAAAAAGGAAACAGTAGAACAAATAAGCAGACTTCATAAATGTTGATGGCATTTCTAAAATATACACTTAGGGAAGATAATTAAAAATACTACTCCCTCCGATCCATATTACTTGTTGCTCAAACGGACGTATCTAAACGTATTTCACTGCTAGATACATCCGTTTGTGTGACGAGTAATATGGATCGGAGGGAGTAGCATATTACGGGGAGTACATCACAAAACTTGAAAGAGCAATTGCCTAGTTGCACAAATCAGTTTAATGAACACCTCATTGAACAAATCAGTTTAATGCAGACCTCACCATGGGACACGGGGTCAAGACAGATTTTCACACTGATAAGAATGTTTGTTTTTGATATCTGCCTGCGTAGCTCAGAATCAGACCGTTATTTATTAGTAAATTCATTACAACAGGTTTCACTTATTGGGAATGAAGTGTGCACACATGTGATAAAATCCTTGGAGAGTTTAGTGTTAGCAACCCATTAATACGACAAGAAACCTTAGGAAATGCTCAATGGTGTGATGTCAGTTATCTTGTCAGTTTTTCGCACATGTGAAGAGAAAGTGTGGCAACCTGTTGACGAAGCTTATTAAAAAATGTTGAGCGATGGGATAACTCAGCCATAAGACTCGAGAGATAAAAGAGATAACAGCTAACATTATAGTAGTTGGTCTTTAGAGATATGGCTTGGGTACGAGACTCAGGAGATATAAGAGACAACAACTTGTCTTTAGTGTTGTCTCCGGATGATATAGATGAGTCTTAAGAGATAGCAGCTGTGTTACCTATGTAACTAATTTGAAGGCAAAATAAAATTAAAAATCGTGTTTGCTGAGCACAATGAAGTTCCAAAATATGGCAGAAGTAGGACCTGATGGTTAAAAGGAGAAGTTTCTGTTTCTAATTGATAAACTGGTTCGTATCTCCTGGGCGTAGTTATGAATAAAGTGCAAGCAAGGGCGCAGCAAAGCAAACCTGCTGTTCCTTTTGCAGTTGTTCAGCAGAGATATCCCTGGAAACTGGTTTTTCTTGATCACTGTGTTGTTCTTCATGGTTTACTCCTGAACTATTCTGCATCATAATGCTATTTGACAGTGAATCCTTAGCTTGAAGAGCTTGGGAAAGATGTTCTTTAAGGCAAGCAACTGCCTCTTGTAATTCCATGCACTCAGTTGTCTGTAACACAATAAATTCAAATAAGTGGTATGAATTGATCGTCATAGTTATACTGTTGCACTTACAAGAAAAGGAAGCAAATTCTAGTACATCTAACCTTTTCCTGTAGCTGCTCTTGTATTACTCTGTTATCTGCTACCTTCACCTGCAATAAGAAACAGCAAATCAGGCTTAGTGGCCAAGACTTGGTCTGACACACTCATATCATAGAAGCTGTTCAAAAAACTAGAAAAAAACTTGATCTGCGCAGAGCTGTATCTAGAGGTGCACAATTAATCCACACAAAACTGAATCTATATTGGGCCTAACAAACCTAACAAACCCGAATGGAGTTCATATTTTACCCAAATATTCATCAACTTGTGTTCTGACATGTTCTTATTTTTTGTTTCACGAATCAAACTTACTACAACTCCACAATATTAGTATACTAGAACAATTGGGATAATACATTCCAAAGGGTACAACAATGTTCTTCGTTTCTTTCACGCCTCCACCTTACTTACCCACAATATTAGCCTACTCAAGCAATTGAAAATGACAAACTATGAAGAGCAAAAAAGAAAAGAGCAGCAACAGGTGTGAATTAATACTAGTATATGGGACAACAACAAAAGGGCGGAGTACCATACACGATTTAAGTACCTCGAGTTCGAAAGATTTCTCATTAAGTTGCTCAAGTAGTTCCCCGTAAGACTGCAAAACAAATAAAACCATCATATTGGTACACGGAATGTTCAGAAAGGTATTAGTATAAGACCAAGATGATGATAGAATGTTACCGGTGAAAGATCTAACTTGTCAACCTTCACTTGACTATTTGACAAGGAATGAGGCATCTGTTTTTCTAAAGATGATATCTGCTGCTGCTTTGCCTTAATTTCGTCACTGATCTTCTTCATTTTCATCTTCAAATGCCAAAAGATTGAGCTTCACGAGATGAAAAGCATGTAACAACTAACAATACATTAAGTCCTAAATCAGACAAGAGATTACCTGAATTTTCTCACTATTCGGGTTTCTTCCAGCTTCCTCAGTGAGGCGCTTTAGAACACTTGTATGAAGTGCAACCTCCCCTGATAAAATCTTTAATTGCTCTCTTAGTAAGTCAACATGGTCGATTGTTTTTGTGCTCGCCTGTGATCACACCACACATGAAAGAATGTCGTTAGACGCACAACAATGAACTGAAAATAAATAAGAAGAGAACACGAATGACTAATCCCATGTGGTCCAAAATAGGTAGCTGTGTTAACAAATAACCGTTCAATTTAGAAACTATATTAGTCTTCTTCATAGATAGTAGCTGCTATGTAGTACTCCCTCCGTTCGGAATTACTTAGTCACAAAAATGAATAAGAATGGATCTATCTACAACTAAAATACATCTAGATACATTCATTTCTTGGACGAGTAATTCCGGACGGAGGGAGTACAATGTTTTCCTGTAATATTTTGTTCTCAAAATATAAACTATTATCCATGCACAGAACTTGATTATTATTTTCTGAAATATGATATACTACATAAAAATTATTTTATTAAGTATTAAGGAATTTCAGGAAATAATTTGCCCCAATTTGAAATGCTAATTGAGTACTCATCACATGTCTGCATGCGATACTTTCAAAGTGAGACTATACTTTTGTGCATTGCACATATCAAATTTCATGCAGTGTGCAACTGGACATTTTCCACCTGATAAAGCTTGGTCTTGCTAAAAGATAATGCTTCCTACCAGAGATGCTTCTTCTCCAGTAAGACCATCAGAAGGAAAATCCCCATGGCCAATGCTCAGCATATCAGCTGACTCACTCTCATTAACCAACGAAGTTGATATTCTTGGTTCTGCAGGAAAATTCAGACTCTCCCCAATAGGTGTTGAAGGAGCAGTTGATTTAGTCAAACTGGACTTATCGCATTCTGAACTTGTTAGAGTAGAAGCTCCACCATCGCGTTTCTGGAAAAGAGAATAAGAAGAAAAAAATGTACCATGTGAATGGATTATTTTCTTATTAAGAAAACAGATGGTTTTCTTTATTTGATACCACTTGCATTTACACAAAAGAACAATTGAATATATGCAGGAACCATACACTATTAAGAAATGCCATATTTGCATACCCGAATTTTGAACCAGTTAAGTAGTCCTTTCCTGTTCTTTTTCTCCTCCTTCGAAGAGTCTTCAGGTGTCACACCAAATCCTTCGCCAGGAGTGAGTAATTCATTGCTTTCATTATCCAACATGATATCTCGCCTTCTGTACGGGAGGTAAGCCAGCTGCAGTTTAGCAAGAGAATTTTAGATATATGAAGTTACCAAGATAATTGTAATTAAGTACTCCCTCCGTCCAGAATTTCTTGTCATGGAAATGGATGTATCTAGCCTACCCCAACTTGCTTGGGACTAAAGGCTTTGTTGTTGTTGTTGTTATTGTTGGAAATGGATGTATCTAGACGTATTTTAGTTCTAGATACATCTGTTTTTATCTATTTCCACGACATGTAATTTGGGACGGAAGGAGTACTACTGTTATGACCGGTTTGGTCTATACAAGGAAGAGGCCCACCGGGCATTAGTATTAGGGGCTTGACCCACAAGTTATCTTAGGCAAGTTATTTTAGGCAAGTTATCTTAGGCTAAAGTTATAAATACTAGTTGTAAGACATCGTTTGAGATCAAGCAATAAAGATAGTTCTATCATATTGCCCGGCTCCAGAGGAGCCGGAAACCCTAGCCGCACCTTGCTCTAGCCGCCGCCGCCCTTCTTCTCCCTCGCGACGGCGCCAACACGCCGGAGCCGCCGCCCTCGCCCCCAACCCTCGCTGTTCTGCCCGTATAACCTACGGAGTAGAGCCGGTAGGAACCCTAGTCCTACCAATTTGGTATCAGGTACCCGGGTTTCGACCATGTCTTCGCCACCTCCAATTCCGCCGCCGCCACCACCACCGCCGCTGCCCATCAACTCCACCACCGCCGCCGCCGCCAACTCCACCGCCGCCGCTTCCGCGCCGGGCGTCACGGCCTCGCTCTCGTCGGGCGCTACGGCATCGCTCTCGGCGCCGACCCTCCCGGCGCCCGGCACCGCGCCAGGCCACGGGCGGCCACCGACCCCCGTCCAACATACGCCGCCGCCGTCACCTCCCCCGCAGCCGCAGCAGTTCACACAGGAGGCAATGGCCGGCGTCCTCAACGACCTAGTCGCCGCGGTCCAGGGCATCCGCCTCTACCTGGCAAGTCCGTACGGGCCGCCTCCACCACTACATCCCGCCCTGGCCGCGGGTCCGCAGGCCCTGCCGTGGTACTCGGTACCGGGGGCCATCACCGGAGGCTACCCGGCGCTCCCCGCCCCGGCGGCCGCACCGCCGCCGTGGCCGCCGCCGCTCGCGACGGCAACCGCGCCACTCGCCACCACCACAGGGCCGCAGTGGCCCACCTGGACCGCACCATCCGCGCCGTCTCCCGCCGCGCCGTCACTTCCAGCAGCCACGGAGCAGGGTCCTCCACCACCCCATCCCAGCCCTAACTTGGGCCGGTCGTCGCCGAGCGGGCTTCCGATCCAGGAGATCCGCTTTCCGTCATCGCCATCACCACTCCCCGACTGGCTTCACGGGCCGCCATCGGCCTACCCGGGGGCCCGTCCGCCGTCCGGTTTCCCGTTGCAGCCCGAGGCGTCGGGCGTCACCGGGAACTACGCCGGGCCTTCCACCATGGACCGCGCACCATCATCCGCCCTACGCACCGCCGAGGCAGTGGGCCAGGGCGCGCCACACCAGCAGCCGCCCCGGTTCGCCAAGATCGACTTCGCCACATACGACGGCTCCGACGACCCTCTTAACTGGCTCAACCAGTGTGACCAGTTCTTTCGCGGACAACGCACACCCGCGTCGGAGCGTACTTGGCTGGCTTCCTACCATCTCCGCGGGGCCGCCCAGACATGGTACTACGCCCTCGAGCAGGACGAGGGCGGCATGCCCCCGTGGGATCGTTTCCGAGAGCTGTGCCTTCTTCGTTTCGGGCCACCGGTCCGCGGGAGCCGCTTGGCCGAGTTGGGCCGCTTGCCGTTCACCTCCACGGTGCAGGACTTCGCCGACCGCTTCCAGGCCCTGGCGTGCCACGCGCCCGATGTGACGGCCTTACAACGGGCGGAGCTTTTCATCGGCAGCCTTCCCGACCACATCCGCGTGGATGTCGAGATGAAGGGGCCCCAAGACCTTCAGACGGCCATGTACTATGCCTGGGCGTTCGAGCAATGCGCCCAGGCCTTAACGCGTCCATCCGCGCCACGTGGGGGCCGACAGCTTCCCCGGCCGTCTCCGGCAGCACCGGCGTCGTCCACAGCCGCCCCGGCACCCACCCCGGCACCGACGCGGCCATTCAGGTGCCTCACTCAGGCGGAACAGCTGGAACGCCGGCGCCTGGGCTTGTGTTTCAATTGTGATGCGCCCTATGCACCGGGCCATGTTTGTCCCCGCCTCTTCTACCTGGAGACGACAGACGAGCCTGAGGAGGAGACACTGGAGGATGGCCTCGGCGCTCCAGCCCTTGCGGAGCCCGCAGCGGCACCCGCGCCCGCCCCGGCCACCGCCCTTGTGGTGTCCCTACACGCGCTGGCCGGCATCCGTGATGAACGGACGATGCTCTTACCGGTCATGATCCAGGGCGAGCGCCTGGCGGCCCTAGTGGATACAGGGTCCACGCATAACTTTCTACCGGAGACCACCATGCGGTGCCTTGCATTACAGCCAACCGGCGGTGAGCAGTTGCGAGTCACAGTCGCTAATGGTGACCGTCTCCGCTGCCACGGGCTCGCCCGCGACGTGCCCATCACTATTGGCGACGAGCACTTCACCATCACCTGCGCCGGCATCGACTTGGGCTGCTTCGACTTCATCCTCGGCGTCGACTTCCTACGCACTCTTGGTCCTATTCTATGGGATTTCGACGCGCTGACGATGACCTTCTGGCGGTTGGGCCGCCGCATTCAGTGGGACGGCATTGGAGGTGCCGCCCCAACCACTCCACTCCAGCTGGCCGCGACCACCGCCATGGCCGAGCACCCACTATTGGAGAGCCTCCTCCAGCAGCACGCGGACATCTTCACCGAGCCACAGGGGCTGCCGCCCGCCCGCACGATCACCGTATACATCTTCTACCAGGCTCCGCACCGGTGGCGGTACAGCCTTACCGCTACCCACAGTTGCAGAAGGATGAGTTGGAGCGGCAGTGTGCGCTCATGCTCGCGGCAGGCATCATCCGGCTCTCCACTTCGCCATTTACCGCGCCGGTGCTTCTCGTCCGCAAGTCAGACGGCACATGGCGTTTCTGCATCGACTACCGTGCCCTTAATGCTGTCACCCTTAAGGACAAGTTTCCTATTCCGGTGGTCGACGAGCTCCTCGATGAGCTCCACGGGGCGCGCTTCCTCACCAAACTTGACCTCCGGTCGGGGTACCACCAGGTGCGCATGCACCCGGATGACATCGCCAAGACGGCGTTTCGGACTCATCACGGCCACTTCGAGTTCTTGGTGATGCCCTTTGGCCTCACCAATGCCCCGGTGACCTTCCAGGCTTTGATGAACGACGTCCTCAGGCCCTACCTACGCCGGTTTGTGCTCGTTTTCTTTGATGATATTCTAATCTACAGTGCGTCTTGGGCCGAGCACCTCCAGCACGTCGCCATCGTCTTCAACGAGCTTCGAGCGCACCACCTCCACCTTAAGCGCTCGAAGTGCTCGTTCGGGACGCCTTCGGTGGCCTACTTGGGCCACGTCATCTCGGCCGACGGGGTGGCTAAGGACGCCGACAAGGTGGCAGCCGTCTCCGCATGGCCGACGCCTCACTCGCTGCGGGCTCTCCACGGGTTCCTCGGCCTCGCCGGCTACTACCGGAAATTTATCCAGGAGTTCGGGCTTACCGCGGCGCCCCTCACGCGGTTGCTTCGCCGCCACGCTTTCGCCTAGGACGACGAGGCGACAACGGCGTTCGAGGCCCTCAAGGGGGCCCTCACGACGGGCCCCGTCCTCCAGATGCCCGACTTCGATCGCCCGTTCGTGGTGGACTGTGACACCTCGGGCGCAGGTTTCGGCGCCGTGCTTCATCAGGGCGATGGGCCCCTCGCCTTCTTCAGCCGGCCTTTCGCTCCACGTCATCTTAAGCTGGCAGCATATGAGCGGGAGCTCATTGGCCTTGTACAGGCCGTTCGTCATTGGCGGCCGTACTTGTGGGGACGGTCCTTCCAGATTCGCACCGACCACTACAGCCTGAAGTTTTTGCTGGACCAACGGCTGTCGACCGTGCCGCAGCACCAGTGGATCAGCAAGCTCTTCGGCTTCGACTTCTCCGTCGAGTATCGGCCGGGCCGCCTTAACACCGTGGCCGACGCGCTGTCCCGTCGCGACTCCGACCTCGCTTCCTCCGATGACGAGTCCGCCGGAGCGGCCCTGTGCATCCGCTCCGGGCCGACGTTCGGCCTCTTCGCCGACATTCGCCGCGCCACTGTGACGGCCGACGACGCCGTCCGTCTTCAGCAGCAGCTCACGGTCGGCGACCTGGAGGAGCCTTGGCGCTTTTCTGACGGACTGCTCCTCCATGGGCGCCGGGTCTTTGTTCCGGCGCAGGATGATCTCCGTCACCAGGTGTTACAGCTCGCCCACTCGACGGGTCATGAGGGTATGCAGAAAACCCTCCATCGTCTTCGCGCCGACTTCTACATCCCTGGCGATCGCGCCCTGGTCCGCGACTGGGTGCGGTCTTGTCAGACATGCCAGCGCAACAAGACAGAGACTCTCAGGCCGGCCGGGTTACTCCAGCCCTTGGAGGTACCCTCTCAGGTCTGGGCGGACATATCCATGGACTTCATTGAGGGCCTTCCCAAGGTGGGCGGCAAGTCGGTCATCCTCACGGTGGTCGACCGCTTCTCCAAGTACGCCCACTTCATAGCGCTCGGACATCCATACACGGCGGTGTCCGTGGCCCGGGCCTTCTTCGACGGCATCGTCCGTCTACACGGGTTCCCTGCTTCGATCGTCAGTTATCGAGACCCCGTGTTCACGGGCCATGTCTGGTGCGACATCTTCAGGATGGCGGGTGTCCATCTCCGCCTGAGTACGGCGTTCCATCCTCAGACGGACGGTCAGTCCGAGGTGGTTAACAAGGTCATTGCCATGTATTTGCGTTGTGTGACAGGTGATCGGCCTCGCGCTTGGGTGGACTGGCTCTCTTGGGCGGAGTACTGCTACAACACCTCTTATCAGTCCGCCCTGCGCGCTACGCCATTTGAGGTGGTCTATGGTCGACCACCCCCGCCTATACTTCCGGTGGATCCGGAGACAGCTCGGACGGAGGTTGCGGGTGACCTCATCCGCACTCGTGATGAGATGCTTGCTGAGGTTCGTCAGCATCTCCTTCAGGCCCAGCAGCTAGCCAAGCACTACTACGACGATCATCATCGCGAGGCGGAGTTCGCGGTGGGTGATTGGGTGTGGCTGCGTCTTCTCCATCGCTCTACGCAGTCCCTCGACCCGCGCGCGAAGCGCAAGCTCGGCCCTCGCTACGCCGGGCCCTTCCCTATCTTGGAGCGCATTGGGAAGGTGGCCTATCGTCTTCAGCTTCCAGCCCGCGCTCGCATCCACGACGTTTTCCATGTGGGGCTGCTCAAGCCTTTTCGTGGCGAGCCACCGGCGCTTCCTCCCATCGCCAATGGTCGCATTCTTCCAGAGCCGGCAAAGGTATTGCAGGCGCAGCTCCGTCGTGGCGTCTGGTTCATCCTCGTTCAGTGGCAAGTATTAGGGGCTTGACCCACAAGTTATCTTAGGCAAGTTATTTTAGGCAAGTTATCTTAGGCTAAAGTTATAAATACTAGTTATAAGACATCGTTTGAGATCAAACAATAAAGATAGTTCTATCATATTGCCCGGCTCCAGAGGAGCCGAAAACCCTAGCCGCACCTTGCCCTAGCCGCCGCCGCCCTTCTTCTCCCTCGCGACGGCGCCAACACGCCGAAGCCGCCGCCCTCGCCCCCAACCCTCGCTGTTCTGCCCGTATAACCTACGGAGTAGAGCCGGTAGGAACCCTAGTCCTACCAACTACCAACTCCATGTTTCTAGAAACTGGATCTGTCCATTTATTCTCCAAAGTATAACATACCAGCAACCAAAGAAAACTAATATCAAAAAAGAAAATTAATGTCTGCCATCATATATATCTATAACCTGACCTCCTCTTCCCCAAAAGAGTGTCTCCTTCTTGGCCCAGGATGTGGAGAAAATCTAGAAGTCGGAGTTGCCTTTGTGGAAACAAGGATAAGTTTTGTGAGCCGCTGTATCCTTGCAAGCAAAGCTGATTTAGCTTCCTCTTCTTGTTCAAGTCTTGATTGCAACTTGACGTTACCATCTTCTAGCTTTTCATATGATGAACAGACCATAGTTAGGAGGATACACCAACAAAAGAGAAAGTGTTATATAGTTCAAAATTATCTGATTCTACACAATGCTTCAGACACAAGAGCGGCTCAAGATAAGATGTCATATATAGAGTCAAGGACAAATTCAGCAACAATAAAACAGTTTTTCACCTTCTGCTTCCAAAGGATCATATTATCGTCTTCGGCATCTTTTAACGGAGTTCCAGTAATAATACCCATTTTCAGCTGTTCTAGCTCTTCCTTTAATCCGCGAATCTCATTCTGGTATTTCTTTATCAAAGATTTTTCATCAATTATCTGTAGATCATAAAGACAGATGCAGAAGAACATTTCAGAATGCAGAAGTACCTCAGAATATAACTTGGAAAAAAAAGCTGGCTTTAGAATTACAGGTAAGCAACTAATCATGACTTACCTTGTTTTGTGATGCTTGGACCTCAATGCGCTTTGCACGGTGGGCAAATTTTAGTGTGTTGTGGGTCTCTTCGGAGTTGCTTGATGCCGGGGTCACTGTGCAAATTAGCTGCAACGAAATGATGTGGTTAGTATGTCACAAATCCAAATAACATTACGTCTCAAATTAAAATCATAATCACATTAATTATAACCAGTGTGCCAAGTGGACAAGAAACAACTCACTGAAACGCGCCCTTGTCCACTCAAGGATGACTGAAGTAGCCGTGTTAGTTTTGAATCTCGAAACGGAATATGTGTAGCTTTTCCATCAGTCAGTTTTGATATCACCTGAAAAAGAAACATGGTGATTGCTCTGTTGTTCAAGAAGAAAAAATTCTCAGTTCATGACAACTAAGACACCAAAACTTACAAATTGAGATAACAAACAAAAGCGCAAAACTAAAGCATGTTCCTTGACCAGATTGTTCACAGTTAAAAAGATAAAAGGTAATAGCAAATTAAATCCTTGATGAAAGTCAAAACAGTGAAGTGTTCGGATTGTCAATCACTGAGTAAACATGGGTTCGCCTAAATCAAAGACAGACGAGCGATACACAGAAAACGCCAGTGAAGAAAAATATAGATTTGTAGTCAAGTGATAAACAATGCCATGCATACATCTGAAGAATTCCGATCTTCCAGATTATGAATTTCATGTATCAGGATTTAGCACGTTATGATGTGGATAATAAACTCATTTAACTGCATGTTCCACATGAACATGAAGTCAAGAGCACAGCAGAATAGCAGATGACATTGTAACATGTTTGGTAGTAGAATGAATAAAGCACAAGGCAAGGCAATGCAAAGATATCAGAATCTTATGACGTATAGCCAAGTAGCGTTAATGAGCCTTACCGTTCCAAGAGTTAGCAAGCTTTTATTGATGTAAGATCCTTCCTTTCGGCGTACTCCAGTTGTTTCTGCCCTTGAGCTCTCTGAACCTGCCAGATCGATGAGGTTCTACAAAAAAGGAGAGACATTTGAAGAATCAATATATACTCTGGCAGCATGGATCAAGACATGCTAAATGCAAAAAAAAAGGTAAATTTTAGAAATATGAAAAACAGCAGGATCCAAACCCACCAGCTGTGAGAAGGTGACTGCTTCCCCTTCATTAGAGTCGCCGTAAGAGCTGCTCTCTATTGTCTGTCATATAACAAGGCAAAACCTAAGGAGCATTTCCAGACATCAAGTGAAGCTCTTTCACTAATATAAAAGTACATGTTGCAGATCGGTCAAATGGTAGCCTTGCATACTACAAACATATAAAAAAAAATCACGCCTCATTACCAGTGTAAAAATTGTATGACTTCTACTACTTAATAGATTGAAGTTAGTGGATCCAACATGTCTATGCTCTGCATTAGAATGAACACACAGATTAGCAAATAAACCGAATATGCTGGCTAAGGGCACATATAACAAGCACATCTGCACCACTGGAAAGTCAAAGTGGATACATTTTATAAAGTGAGATACTACCACAAACGAGTGTACTCAGGGGAATGCAATCTCAACATAATATATATCTTGTACGTATATCACCACAAAAGACAAGCATTTGGTGAACTAAAACCAGCTTTTAAACTTTTCTGTAATGCCGAAATTGTCTTTCTACAACTCTGTTAGTCAGGTGCTGGAAAGGCCAGTGATCCAGAATACAGTCAATGGCGAGCCGCTACATTGTCCTCTGACTCTTATCCAAAGGGTGTGCAGTTGAGAGGCTCTGCGTCATCAATCATGTAAGACAGCCAAAGGTTTATCCAAAGGGTGTGCAGTACTTGACCAGTCATACTGCACGACCCACAGGTGTAGCATGATTTAAACCAGTAGCGAGTAGGGAGTAACCAGAGTATACGTCATCGTCAGCAGTATCAACAGCTCGAATGGTATTTCTCTAGTAAGTACTTACAATTATTAAGAGATTATGATCAGTTTCAGAACTTCGAGCTACTTGTCTAGTCCTTTCTTAAGAAAACTGAAAAGGTGCGTGAACTTTTCAGCCACATCACTGACATTGCTGCCACAAGTTCCGTTTATTTTATCTGTTTCTGGCCATTGTTCTTCCACTTTTAGCATTCTTTTTTGTGGAAGTTATTTTATCCTAACGGTGGAGTTTATTTGTGACTGTCGGTTGTTTAGTGTTTGTTTACTCATTGCAGTGATGTGGAAGACATGTGCCATTCACGTCACCCAAAGCGTTCGTGAGACCACCCGAGGGTGAAAAGTGAACAGTGTCAATAGTGCAAGTTTACAATGGTGTTAGAGTTTATGCTTAAAAGGTGAACTTCCGACAGAGTTCAAGGTTGACAAATACACATTTTCCTTTTTCTGGTGGTCTCGATCTTCTAACTTTGCCAGAGAATAATCCATGAGATAAGATCTCAATAAATGGACATGTCATCCTCAATACTACTACTAGAGAGCCAAATGTTCGACCATGGCAAGTTGGCAACACAACAATAGATCCACAGGTGGACCAAAAAACGCAGACAATTATATCATTACAGAAGTTACCTTCTCCAGCTGCAATTAGGGACAGAGCATGTGCAGGAGATAATACCACTTCTTCTTTGATACCCTCGACAAACGTTCCCTGAGAAGTTAATGCGGGCCGAGGAACTATCAGTTCATTGTACAGAATAATAAGTTGCGTTCATCCTAAGTGCCTATCAAGGTCAGGATTGAACTTCTAGGCATGTTACTCTAAGAATATGAACTTCTCCACAAATAAAGACATCTGGAATGGTACCCATCACTACACTGGAAAATGTATCCATGACTAGTACCATACATATCATAACTTGTAGTGAAATGCTTTTATTGACCAAACCATACAAACTGCAAGCCTTTTGCAACCTTTGAAGGGCATGACATAACATTACTTCAGGCATGAATATTATGGGTATGTTTGGTGGTGCTGGAAATTGTCCTAGTCCTTCCGATCCATATTAACTGTCGTTGATCTAGTACAATACTAAATCAGCGTCAATTAATATGGATCGGAGGGAGTAATAAAAAACTATCAGTCCATGATATG
>NC_057810.1:645195292-645220240 GCF_018294505.1 Triticum aestivum
GGTTCCCTTCACAGTTTGTGCTAAGATTCCTGCCAACAGAGTGTCAGCAATGCATCCCTTCTGCTGACCAAGGAGTCACCAGGTAGCAGGGAGGAGATGTAAGGCAACTAGGCAAGTAACAGGCGCCAAGTTCAAATATTGATTGGGTGTCGTGGGTTATTTGGGCTGTGTAATTTGTGTGGCCTGATGGGCCTGTACTGGCACTGTATATAAGACTGGTGCTGTGTGAGTGTAACGGCAGCTAGAATAGGAACAAGCTGAGCTTCTCGCTCATTTCTCTATTCCCCTTCTGCCTTTTTCCTCCCCAAGCTCATCCTCTACTTGTATCCCGAATTTCAAATTGGGTATCAATTATCTAGCTACTTTGTGTGAGGATTGTGATTAGTAGTAGTACATACATCAGAATGTCTGATTCTCTGACCAATTGTTTGGCAAACATTAGCAAGGGATGCTATTGCTATGGCAGGCTGATAGCAAACAAACATACCCTATGAACCTAGTCTTGCAGGAGATTCTAGAATACAAATGCTGACAGTTATCCTCCATAATAATCATTACTGTGTTAGTAAGAAGCATCAGCAGTGCTTTAACTTAGAGAGGAAAGAGCTCTTAATGAAGATTAGGAAAGTAAGATATTGACACCTGAGGATCCTCTCTAATTCGTAAGCTTTGTCCTGCAGGATTGAGTAGATCATTGACAACCTAAAATTGATGAGTCCTCCATTAGAACAGCATAGCCAAGTAAAGTAAAGATCAATATACAAGTCGTCTGATGATTCATTGCGGATGCAAAGTATTGAAACACCTACGAAAATATGGACCTCCTGACATCTGGGGAAAATTGCAAGAAAAGAAAAGGCAGGAAAAATGAAAAAAAAATTGTGCCAGATTGTAGTATTGACTAACATGGGGCTCCGCTATTGACACGGTGCACATTTTGAGATTTAGCAAAGACTCCTTCTCGGTAGACAACATACCAAGTTACACAGTAAACATCATACACAAGAAATTTTTCTGTTTTCAGTTTATACTGAATACATTGACATTTATGATCTATCCAACAGTTTTAGAACCATATCGGGCAAGAATATGCTTCACTGCCTTCTAGAAACATCAGCGCGACAAAGGTTACACCAAACCAATTTCTATCACTTTGTTATAGTAGCCAGCCTAGTAATCATGCTAATTGGCACCAATGTCTTGCAGGTTGGAGGAAAGAATTTCATGTGCAATGATATCAAATACTTGACACTATGGTCCTTGCAGTTGGTCCTGAATCATGATTTATTTCAAAACACTGATATTCTTGTGATTTATTTCAGAACAAACCCTGGTTACCAGGGGAGGGGGAGGGGGGTTCAAACAAACAGCTGGAACACTGCCTTGCCTTTTCATCTAGACGAAAAAGAACAAACCAATATGTACATGGGAGCACGTGCTTTTCTCACTAAAACATGGAAAAAGATTATAAATACTATGAAGATAAGAAATATGATTGCAGCAACAATTAGCAAACCTCGTTATAAATTTCCAAGTATGACACACGCAGGAGAAACTCGCGATTTGGGGTCTACAAAGAAAAACCAAGCTGAGTTATAATTTAAGAAGCAATGACTACAGCACTAGCAAGAATGTATCATCGCATCATATATTTAAAGAGTACCTCCTGTATAATGCTAAATGCATCTTTGACAGCCAAAGGTATTATTCCTGGGGATCTTTGATCTCCCTGACTCAAAAGAAGAAGTATATCAAGAAACTGATGGCATTGAAAAGTATAGCTAACGGATGATTTGTAAATATTAGCTTAGTCACATAAAAATGAAAAACACATTTTCTCATCAATGAGTATATTCTAAGTGTAAGCTTCAAAAGAGAATGAAACTTGCCTAACTCCATGGACAATCAGTTTATCACACAAAATAAATAATAATCACGGACATGGTATCAGGAGCATTTAACATGGATATGGATTACACTCAATGGAGCATTAGTTATGAATATAGCACAGCTGATACCTACGGTAAAAGAATAATAAAAGCTTGATGCTACATAAGTATTCTCACATGCATTGTATGTGTCTTTCCACTGCTTGTAACGCCATACGCAAATATTGTTCCTGCATAATGAAAATGCATTATATTTTGCTTTGCAGGGCCAACAAACTACAAGTCTTAGAGAGATCCAGAATCATCATTGCATTGTAATCTCATTCAGACCATATCTCGTAGTAAAATGGAACTGCGACTGTATAACCAATAAACTTGTGCCACAATTAAATAATTACTGCAACCATATTCACTATGACCTCTACAAGATCTCATAGTAAAGTGACATTCCATGAACAGAAACCAGCCTCTTTCATCAGAAAAGTAAGTCAGAAAGGAAGAACAAGATGTTATCATAATACTAAGTTGTAAGATAAAGCTGAAGAGGGTAACAGAAGAAAATATCACTTACCATATATGCCCTCCATGGCACCACTGACAACATGTTGAGCTGCAACATCATATACTTGGCGGGTTGTAGTAGTCGGTGCAAAAACCCGATCTGGGTAACAATAGTACAATACAGTATTAGTCTCTACAGTTTAATTTGAAACTGGAGAGAATAGATAAAATGCCAGTCTCAGAAATGTGCCTACTTCTCCCTGATATTAATTTGCAATTGTTCCATGTAAAGGAACAGCTTACTTCACTCGAATAACTAGCTGTGCAGGAGATATTGAAAGAGTTTTATTTATTCATACAAATGAATGTGTAAACAAACATTTAAACAAAACTACCTAGAAATTATGTTATCTGAACCAATAGTTTTAGCGCCATAACCAGAAAACTTCAACAATTGATTCCTCTGTAAAGGAAAAACCTATAGTAAACTTGAGTCCTCCAAAGTTATGTGCTGCCCAACTGTCAATTCTCATGTAATCACCTCTTACAGAGCCAATAGCCGCCCTGGTACCTAAGCATGAGCTAATGAAGTACAACCACGACGCGCTAAACCTTTAAGATGGCTAAAGCATGTTAGACTGCCATGTGAATACTTGCTTTGTAGAATTCCCTACATAGATCAGCATATGGATTGTGAATTAGCACGGGAGCAGCAAGCCTACACGGTGCACATTATCCAATCCCCAGTGCATCAGTAATTCAGTACACAAAACTACCATGTTGAAGTATGTACCCCTCGTGAATCTGTGCACTGTTTTGAGAATACTAACATTATCCTATTGGTCTGATACTTATAAGCAAAATAAACACCGATTTGTGATTTGATTTATGAGGTTCATATTTCAAATGCACCGATAAACTGATGCAGAATCCCAAGGTGACAATAGAACATTTGGATACATTTCTAGGAAAGTAAACTAAGTAGTGGCAGGGCGGCATGAGATAATTCCAACCATCTACAATTAGAAGTATCCCCAAATCCCATCTGGTCAGTTCAGGCCCTGGCTTAGGCTAGGACTGAACATTTCGACACGACACAGCAAATTCACCATATGACAATACAGATGACATCCAGAACGAAAACAGTGTGCCTATGCCACAACCGCCAAGTAATCCAAAGCCAACCAACGCAAGAGGAGGCAACGTACCGTAAGCGTAGCCGACGTTGGGGTTCTGCTCGCTCCGCACGACCGTGTCGCCGTCGGCGTACCACGCGACCTCCTCCCCCTGCCGAATCTCCCGCGGGCTTCAAAAACGTCACACGGAGGAACCAGAAACAAAAATCAACCCACATTCCCCAAATCCAAAACCGAATCGACACGAGAGCGCGGGCGGAACCTGAGCGGGCGGAAGCGGACGGTGACGGTGACGTTCTCCTTGGTGGCGGCCTGGTCGTCGTCGGCGTCCGCGTTGTCCAGCCCCGCGACGAGCCGCGGCGACGCGGGCCCCTCGAGCGACGACATCATCTCCGGCGCGAGCCGCGACGACGACGTGGTCGCCGTCGACGTCGGCGAGCCCGACTGCTGCTGAACCTGCTGCTGCTGCGAGCCCCTGGCCGCCCTCCGCTGGCGCGAGGCCGGGCGCGTCGCCATTGGCGCGAGATCTAGCGGCAGCACGTGGCGGCAGCACCCGGCATTCGGATCCCGCGGCCCCCCGCTTTAACGCGGGTTTTCTCTAGGGTTTTCTTTCCCCTTTCCCCTTTCCCGTTCGTGTCACTTCACTCGCTCGTGGCTGCTTTCCTTTCGGATGGAATGGATGGCCCTCGCCACCCTTTTGCTTCCGCCGGAAGCGAGGCAGAGTGCGCCAGAGAAGAAAGAAAGAAAGAAAAGAAGGAAAAGAAACTACTCCGCTCCAACTGGCTCTTGGTGGGTGGGGTGGAGGCGGGACGCTGACTGGTGGGGCCTCGACGCCGATGGGTCTACATGTTGGTGGGAGCGCAGCGATGTGGACGCGTGGGTTTTTGATTGGATGCTGGGCCGAGACGGTACAGTACTCGGCTAACTGTTCTGTGAGGCCGTTTTGCCATAAATTGTCAGAGTTAATTTGGATAATGTAGTTAGGTCGTTCGTCTTGTTAAAGATGATGATGGTGTTAGTTAGGTTGTTGTGGTCTGGCAGCGCAGCACCTGTGCGTAATTAACCACAGTACTGTAGTACCCAGTTCATCACATCACTCTGGTAGTAAGTACTAGTAGTAGTGTGTTCTTGACAAAATAAATATCTTATGGGGATTCGGGATTAATGTGTGACATATGTCCACCGCCGGACCGGGACATCCACCCTGAGAGGTCTATGGTCTACCTACCGGCGTTGGGGTCGCCGGAAGGCTCCGCGACCGCACGGCCCACACCGACGACGAGAGGGAGCATGCGTCCGTCGTCTCCGTTGCCGCAGCGCCACGGCAACGCCAGCGCGCGCGCGCGTGCGTCTTTGCCGTTTCGTCAACGGAACGCCCGCCCGCCCACCAAACCGAAAGAATGACCCGGCCATGACAACGCACGCACGCGAGCCGTTCGCCCCTTGTTGCGTAGCCGCCATGGCCAGCTCCTCCGGCGTCCAGTCGATCTCCTGTAGCCGTCAGCGCGCCGGGCGGCGTAGGCGCCGGAGAACCGGGCAAACGCGCCGGGACAGCGGGGGGACACGGACACGGGCGCCGGGACCGCGGTCCGCCGTCATGCGCCATGCGCCAAGCGCGCCGAGCCACACGAACGGCATCGCGCGCGCGCGCGCGCACGTACTGCGCTCCCGTGAGCCGGGACCGGTATAATTCCCGGAAGAGACACCGCCGGAGGTTTTGTGCGACTTGAATGCGCTGTAGCGAACACCACCCGGGCCTGGCTCCGGCGCTGTCCTCGCGTGCCGCCGCGACTGTGCGCGCGCTAGATTTGGCTTCGGATCGATAAGGCAAAGCCCGGTGGAAAGGGGTAGGCCAGGTGCGTGCGGGAGCGGCCAGGAATCGCACCCACATGCGCGCGTGTTGCGTCTTGGCACCTTTGTCGTCTGGGCTACGGGACAAGGCGCTGTGTGTCTCAACTCTCCAGTGGTCATAAATGGCAGGCACTGCTGCCGCAGGCTGACTGACCACATGCTTTGCCTTGCCCTCCGTGGCATGGTGGTGGGCATGGCACTTCCTTCCTTTGGGGAGAGAGCATGTGGTTCGGGTAAAAAATAAGTAGTTGTGGAGTTGAAGCTGATCTGCTTTTATTAGTGGCCATTTTAGGCGTTCGTGGTTCGATGGGCTCTCAATGATGGCCTGGATTGGAGGCTCGGATGATAGGGTGATATGATTGTGCCGTGCACTTGCGTAGATCGGATTTGCAGGTGGACAGGAAGATGGTACTATGATTGTCTTTGGACGTTCTAATCACATCATTACGTCCTACGCTTCTGTTTGATGAGTATACTAATTGGACTATCTGGCCCTATGTTGGGCACGTCTGAAACACCGGCATATTCTTGTCAGACATCCTGAGGACATTTTTTTAGCAGAGGAGAATATACCCTGAGGACATATGGAATGCAAGACATGCAAATTGTGACGGCGGCCAATTTTGGTTAAAACTTGGTGCTAAGAAATCTTAATGCCGACTCTACCTCGTGCTAACCATTGTGGTTTTGTGGAATGGGATGCTAAGAAAAATTAGTGAAACGGTCTTCTAAAAGACAGTTGACTATTGTGAGTCCCAAACACGCTCAATCGTGTGAAAGGATGGTAGATGATGAAAAAAATAATCCTTTCAGAACGTTAAATTTGGGCCCTCAAACGCCCGCAAATGCGTCCGGGCGTGTCCGCGGGCGCACTGACAGGTCACACCTCAAAATTCATCCGCTACATACAAGTACCTCAAAATTAATATCTCAAATTCATACAAACCATGCATAATAAAAACCTGCGTACTACGTAGATATCCTATCTACCTAAACTACTCATTGCCGGAAATGTTCACGATCTCCGTGTCGGGCTCTGGGCAGATGGGCGCCTGCGGCAACTCCGGCTCGTCATCGGACTCACTAGAGGCGAAGATTTTGTCAATCTCCGCCCTCTGCTGGTGCAGGAAGCACTGGTTGGCCTCCACCGCATCCTCCAACTAGATGGACTCCAGGATGGCGGTCTGCTCCGTCGCCTCCTCCGCTTGGGGGACCTCGAACTCCGCCATGGTGTCCTCCATTATGAAGCCTGTTGTCGGCCCAGTGGGAACCGGGGTACCACGCGCCATCTGCCTACGGCCCAGGAAGGGTCTCCTAGCCCAACTTGAGAGGCGTCCCACCAACGGGCGTCGCGAAGCCAGTGGCCTCGCGAGGGCTTTGCCCTTTCCCGCCTATATTTTCGGGGAAGAGGCCCAGGTCACCTATAAAAGGGGGCAGCACGGTCACCGTAGTGGAGGATCGACTCTTTGCGCCATTGATGACCCCCAAGAGCTCGAGCTCATCTTGTAGCTCCAAGAGCACTGTCCACAAGCAATACACCAAGCAGGAGTAGGGCTTTACACCGCACGATGGCCCAAACCTGGGTAGATCGATGTGTATCTGTCGTGCCTCGCGCCTAGTCTGTAGCCTTGTAGCCTCAAACCAGGTCCTCAAAGTTCGAACCAGGGTTTTGGAGGATTTCCCTCGACTCAAGAATTAATCCCCCGACACCCGCTACCGGCTCCTCCTCCTCCATGGGTTGGGGGTCTTGCTTCGCCTCTGGCAGCTGCTCCCCCTCCTCATCCTTCTCCGGCTCCAACGAGTCCGGAGGCATGCCGGCTGGGATCCGGGCTTCGCGCCTAGCCCAGATCTCCTTGGGCAGTTGGAGGCATCCCCCCTGGGCATTAGCATAGCATAGGTGGTCACCCTCTGTCGGGCCATGGCTATTGCGAATGGCGAGTAGAGACGGAGGGAAGTGGATGTGGCTCGGGCTGGTGGCACAAAGAGGGAGGGAAAGGGGATGTGGCTATGGCTAGGGGTCGCCGTCCGACTTAAATAGCCAGACTTTGGCCTTGGGTGGTGAGTTGGAGCGGCGCCATGAGGCGTTCACCCCCTTCTCCCGGAGGAGACGTCAGTCAGACCATTGGGTTTTTGAGCGATTTCATGTGGGTCCTGAATGCCAGTCCGACGCAGCGGACGCGCCCGAGCACCACCGGGCCACCCTATATCCATCCCAGATTTGAGCTGGATATGAGGGGTGTTGATCAGTCTGGGGGTTTGAGGTTGGTTCGAGGCATCCAGGTGGGTCGGGTTTTTTGACCGATCAGTGACTGGGCCACCCGTCCGGGCGTTTGAGACCGGTTTGAGGCATCCGGTTGTAGATGCTTTGGACGCCGACGAGGAAGTTGCTTGGGTGTTGTTCTTATCTTCTTCTTTTTAAGAAAATAAGACAAAACGCAATCATTCCCTCTAAATAAGAAGATGGTTTTTACTACACCTTGCTAGGTTGAAGCCAAAGACTGATACAAGAGCCTAGTCTCTTCTAACATGGCTCAAATGCTTAACATTAGCCACACTCTACATAGTCGAGTGGAGGGCGCATATTTCTGTACTCTCGCATTCATTTCATTCTAAGGGCATCTTCAATGGCAACCCGTCAAAAACCTCTCGCGTTTGTCCGCGGACAGGAGGACCAGTCCACGGACACGGATGCAGAAGGACGCCATCCAATCGTAGTCGCATATATCTGGCCTTCCAGGGTTTTTTCCAGTCCGCACGATCAAGTAGCCACATGCAAAGGGCACAGAAGTTCAAATAGCCGCATGCAGCACTGGTTCAAATTTTAAAAAGTTTAAATATTTACATCACAACATTGTTGTCCCCTTTCACCGCCCACTGATGCTCGATCAAATCTTCCTTGAGCTACTCGTGAGTTGGTCGATGCCGGATTTTTTGATGCATTTGAATAAACTCCTCAAATGTGGCTGGATTCTGGTCCGAAAGTTGGATAGGATCGCCCATGTTCTCAAATTCCAGAGCTGCGATAGCATCATCACCCTCATCCTCGACGATCATGTTGTGCATGATCACACAACATGTCATCACCTGCCACAAGGTCTCCGGGTCCCATTGTTTTGCAGGTCCACGAACAACTACAAAACGGGCCTGGAGAACTCCAAATGCCCTCTCGACATCCTTTCTAGCTGCTTCTTGTCTTTGGGAAAAGTGAGCCTTTTTCCGGCCAACTGATTTGAGATGGTGATAACAAAGGTATCTCATGGACGATAGATACCGCCAACCAGATATTAGCCCATGTTGTACTCATGTCCATTGACAGTATAGTGGCAAGGAGGAGCTTTTTCTTCAGTCGGCCTCGCAAACAACAACGATCGTTGCAACACATTGATGTCATTGTGAGACCCGAGCATGCCAAAGAAAGCGTGCCAAAACCCAAAGATCATGTGATGCAACTGCTTCAAGAATGATGGTGGGCTTCTTAACATGACCCTGATCTTCCATTTCCAATGCATGCAATCAAGAGATCCAAGCAAACCTGGCCACCCCTCTTGCTTCCGAGATCGCTAGGAGCCTCTCGGTATCTTTCATAATTGGTTCTCTCAAGTACTGAGATCCGAACACCTCGACCACGGCAGTTGCAAACCTGACCATGGCATCTCCGCATGTGCTCTCAAACATCCGTAGGTACTCATCCCATGAATTAGCGTTTATGCCATATGCAAGCATCCGGAGAGCGGCCGTGCACTTCTAATGGTAACCAGAGAAACCAATCATTCCCATGGCATCCTTCTGGATGAAGTAGTCATTGTAGGACCGGACGCCATGGTACAAATGATCGAAGACAGTCTTGCGCATCCGAAAACACCGACAAAAATGGTCAGCAAATAGTGCATCAGGGGCAAAGTAGTCGGCCATCAGTGTCAAATGCATGCGCGCCCTGTTGCGGTTGAGCACTCGATGGCCCTTGATCGGCCCCTTGAAAATGAGAACATGCTCCTTCGCATGCTCCGCGTCTTCAAGGACCGCCTGCATTATTGTCGTCTCATCGGAGCACTCATTGAAGGAAATATGCCCTAGAGTCAATAACAAAGTTATTGTTTTATATTTCCTTATTCATGATAAATGTTTATTATTCATGCTAGAATTGTATTAGCATGAAACATGATACATGTGTGAATACATAGACAAAACACTGTGTCCCTAGTATGCCTCTACTAGACTAGCTCGTTGATCAAAGATGGTTAAGTTTCCTAGCCATGGACATGAGTTGTCATTTGATGAACGGGATCACATCATTAGTGGAATGATGTGATGGACAAGACCCATCTGTTAGCTTAGCATAATGATCGTTTAGTTTTATTGCTATTGCTTTCTTCATGTCAAATACATTCCTCAAACTATGAGATTATGCAACTCCCGGACACCGGAGGAATACCTTGTGTACTATCAAACATCACAACGTAACTGGGTGATTATAAAGATGCTCTATAGGTATCTTCGAAGGTGTTTGTTGGGTTGGCATAAATCGAGATTAGGATTTTTCACTCCGACTATCGGAGAGGTATCTCTGGGCCCTCTCGGTAATGCACATCATATGAAGCCTTGCAAGCAACATGACTAATGAGTTAGTTGTGGGATGATGCATTATTGAACGAGTAAAGAGACTTGTCGGTAACGAGATTGAACTAGGTATGAAGATACCGACGATCGAATCTCGGGCAAGTAACACACCAATGACAAAGGGAATAACGTATGTTGACATTGCGGTTTGACCGATAAAGATCTTCGTAGAATATGTGGGAACTAATATGAGCATCCAGGTTCCGCTATTGGTTATCGACCTGAGAGGTGTCTCGGTCATGTCTACATAGTTCTCGAACCCGTAGGGTCCGCACGCTTAACGTTCGATGACGATATGTATTATATGAGTTATGTGTTTTGGTGATCGGAGGTTGTTCGGAGTCCCGGATAAAATCACGGACATGACGTGGAGTCTCAAAATGGTCGAGAGGTAAATATTGATATATTGGAAGGTGCTATTCGGACACCGAAATGGTTCCGGAGTGTTTCGGGTATTTTTTGGAGTACCAAGGGATTACCGGAACCTTCCCGGGGAAGTAATGGGCAATATGGGCCATAGGGGAGAGGCAAGGCAGCCCACAATGGGGTGGCGCCCCCCATGGGGAGTCCGAATTGGACAAGGAGAGGGGGCGTGGCCCCCCTTTCCTTCTTCCTCTCCCTCTCCTTCCCCTTTTCCCCCTCCGATAGAAGGAGGGGGCGAATAGGACAAGGAGTCCAAGTGGGATTCCTCCCCACTTGGCGCACCCTAGGGCGGCCTCCTCCCCTCTCCCTCCTTTATATACGGGGGTGAGGGGCACCTCTAGGCACATCAATTGTTCTTAGCCGTGTGCGGTGCCCCCTCCACCGTTTACTCCTCTGGTCATATTGTCGTAGTGCTTAGGCGAAGCCTTGCGTGGATCACCATCACCGTCACCACGCCGTCGTGCTGACGGAACTCATCTACTCCTTTGACCCTCTACTAGATCAACTCCTTCGACCCTCTACTGGATCAAGAGTTCGAGGGACGTCATCGCGCTGAACGTGTGCAGAACTCGGAGGTACCGTATGTTCAGTGCTTGATCGGTTGAATCGAGAAGACGTTTGACTACATCAACCACGTTAAGCTAACGCTTCCGCTTTTGGTCTACGAGGGTACGTGGACACACTCTCCCCCTCTCGTTGCTATGCATTTCCTAGATAGATCTTGCGTGAGCGTAGGAATTTTTTTGAAATTGCATGCTACATTTCCCAACAGTGGTATCAGAGCCAGGTCGATGCGTAGATGATATGCACGAGTAGAACACAAAGAGTTGTGGGCGGTGATCATCATACTGCTTACCACCAATGTCTTATTTTGATTCAGCAGTATTGTTGGATGAAGTGGCCCGGACCAACCTTACATGACCACGTTCATGAGACCGGTTCCACCGATAGACATGCAACTAGTTTTGCATAAAGGTGGCTGGCGGATGTCTGTTTCTCCAACTTTAGTTGAATCGAATTTGACTGCGGCCGGTCCTTGTGAAGGTTAAAACAACAAACTTGATAAATCACCGTTGTGGTTTTTGTTCCGTAGGTAAGTACGGTTCTTGCTAGAAGCTCGTAGCAGCCACGTAAAACTTGCAACAATAAAGTATAGGACGTCTAACTTGTTTTTACAGGGCATGTTGTGATGTGATATGGTCAAGACATGATGTGATGTACGTTGTTGTATGAGATGATCATGTTTTGTAGAAGTTATCGGCAACTGGCAGGAGCCATATGGTTGTCGCTTTATTGTATGAAATACAAACTCCATGTAATTGATTTAATTTATCACTAAGCGGTAGTGATAGTCGTAGAAGCAATAGTTGGCAAGAAGACCACGACGCTACGATGGAGATCAAGGTGTCAAGCCGGTGACAATGGAGATCATGACGTTTCTTTGGTGATGGAGATCAAAAGCACAAGATGATGATGGCCATATCATGTCACATATTTTGATTGCATGTGATGTTTATCTTTATGCATCTTATTTTGCTTTGTACGGCGGTAGCATTATAAGATGATCCCTTACTAATATTTCAAGGTATAAGTGTTCTCGCCGAGTATGCACCATTGCAAAAGTTCTTCGTGCTGAGACAGCACATGATGATCGGTGTGATAAGCTCTACGTTCAAATACAATGGGTGCAAGCTAGTTTTGCACATGCGGAATACTCGGGTTAAACTTGACTAGCCTAGCATATACAAATATGGCCTCGGAACACTGGAGACCGAAAGGTCGAACGTGAATCATATAGTGGATATGATCAACATAGAGATGTTCACCATTGATGACTACTCCATCTCACGTGATGATCGGACATGGTTTAGTTTATTTGGATCACGTATCATTTAGATTACTTGAGGGATGTCTATCTAAGTGGGAGTTCTTAAGTAATATGATTAATTGAACTTAATTTATCATGAACTTAGTCCTGATAGTTTTTGCATATCTATGTTGTAGATCAATGGCCCGTGCTACCGTTCCCTTGAATTTTAATGCGTTCCTAGAGAAAGCTAAGTTGAAAGATGATGGTAGCAACTACACGGACTGGGTCCGTAACTTGAGGATTATCCTCATTTCTGCACAGAAGAATTATGTCCTTGATGCACCGCTGGGTGAAAGGCCCGCTGCAGGAGCAGAAGCTGACGTTATGAACGTCTGGCAAGCTCGATCTTATGACTACTCGTTAGTTCAGTGTGCCATGCTTTACGGCTTAGAATCGGGACTTCAAAGATGTTTTGAATGTCATGGAGCATATGAGATGTTGCAGGAGTTGAAGTTAATATTTCAAGCAAATGCCCGAGTTGAGAGATATGAAGTCTCCAACAAGTTCTATAGCTACAAGATGGAGGAGAACAATTATGTTAGTGAGCACATACTCAGAATGTCTGGGTACCATAATCACTTGACTCAGCTGGGAGTTAATCTTCCAAATGATTGTGTCATTGGAAGAGTTCTTCAATCACTACCACCAAGCTACAAAAGCTTTGTGATGAACTACAATATGCAAGGGTTGGAAAATACTATTCCCGAGCACTTCGCAATGCTGAAGGTTGCAGAGGTAGAAATCAAGAAGGAGCATCAAGTGTTGATGGTTAACAAGACCACTAGTTTCAAGAAGAAGGGCAAGGGTAAGAAGGGGAACTTCAAGAAGAATGACAAGCAAGTTGTCACTCCCGGGAAGAAACCCAAAGCTGGACCCAAGCTTCAAACTGAGTGCTTCTACTGCAAAGGGACTGGTCACTGGAAGCGGAACTGTCCCAAGTATTTGGCGGATAAGAAGGATGGAAAAGTGAACAAAGGTATATTTGATATACATGTTATTGATGTGTACCTTACTAATTCTCATAGTAGTGCCTGGGTATTTGATACCGGTTCGGTTGATCATATTTGTAACTCCAAACAGGGACTACGGATTAAACGAAGATTGGCTAAGGACGAGGTGACGATGCACGTTGGGAATGGTTCCAAGGTCGATGTGATTGTCGTCGACATGCTACCTCTATATCTACCTTCGGGATTAGTTTTAGACCTGAATAATTGTTATTTGGTGCCAGCATTGAGCATGAACATTATATCTGGATCTTATTTAGTGCGAGACGGTTATTCATTTAAATCAGAGAATAATGGTTGTTCTATTTATATGAGTAATATCTTTTATGGTCATGCACCCTTGAAGAGTGGTCTATTTCTGTTGAATCTTGATCGTACTGATACACATATTCATAATATTGATGCCAAAAGATGCAAAGTTGATAATGATAGTGCAACTTATTTGTGGCACTGCCGTTTGGGTCATACGATGTAAAGCACATGAAGAAACTCCATAAAGATAGACTTTTGGAATCACTTGATTATGAATCATTTGATACTTGCGAACCGTGCCTTATGGGCAAGATGACTAAAATTCCATTCTCCGGAACAATGAAACGAGCTAATGACTTATTGGAAATAATACATACCGATGTATGCGGTTCGATGAGTGTTGAGGATCGTGGCGGGTATCATTATTTTCTAACCTTCACAGATGATTTGAGCATATATGGGTATATCTACTTAATGAAACACAAGTCTGAAACATTTGAGTTCAAAAAAATTCAGAGTGAAGTAGAGAATCATTGTAACAAGAAAATAAAGTTTCTACGATCTGATCATGAAGGTGAATATTTAAGTTATGAGTTTGGCCTTCATTTAAAACAATGTGGAATAGTTTCACAGCTCACGCCACCTGGAACACCCATAGCGTAATGGTGTGTCCGAACGTCGTAACCGCACTTTATTAGATATGGTGTGATCTATGATGTCTCTTACCGATTTACCACTATCATTTTGGGGTTATGCATTAGAGACATCTGCATTCACATTAAACAGGGCACCGTCAAAGTCCGTTGAGACGACACCATATGAACTGTGGTTTGGCAACAAACCTAAGCTGTTGTTTCTTAAAGTTTGGGGACGTGATGCTTATGTCAAAAGGCTTCAGCCTGATAAGCTCGAACCCAAATCGAAGAAGTGCGTCTTCATAGGATACCCTAAGGAAACAATTGGGTACACCTTCTACCACAAGTCCGAAGGCAAGATTTTTGTTGCTAAGAACGGAACCTTTCTAGAGAAGGAGTTCCTCTCGAAAGAAGTGAGTGGGAGGAAAGTAGAACTTGATGAGGTAATTGTACCTACTCTCAATTTGGAAGGTAGCTCATCTGAGAAATTTGTTCCCGTGATGCCTACACCAACTAGAGAGGAAGCTAATGATAAAGATCATGAAACTTCAGATCAAGTTGCTATAGAACCTCGTAGGTCAAACAGAGCACGATCCGCATCAGAGTGGAACGGTCCTGTTCTGGAGGTCATGTTGCTTGACCATGACGAACCTATGAACTATGAAGAAGCTATGATGAGCCAAGATTCCGATAAATGGCTTGAGGCCATGAAATCTGAGATAGGATCCATGTATGAGAACAAAGTGTGGACTTTGGTGGATCTGCCCGATGATCGGCGGCCCATAGACAATAAATGGATCTTCAAGAAGAAGACTGACGCTGATGGTAATGTTACTGTCTATGAAGCTCGACTTGTGGCAAAAGGTTTTCGAAAAGTTCAAGGAGTTGACTACGATGAGACTCTCTCACCCGTAGCGATGCTTAAGTCTGTCCGAATCATGCCAGCAATTGCCGCATTTTTTGATTATAAAATTTGGCAAATGGATGTGAAAACTGCATTCTTTAATGGATTTCTTAAAGAAGAGTTGTATATGATGCAACCAGAAGGTTTTGTCGATCCTAAAGGTGCTAACAAAGTGTGCAAGCTCCAGCGATCCATTTATGGACTGGTGCAAGCATCTCGGAGTTGGAATATACGCTTTGATGAGGTGATCAAAGCATATGGTTTTATATAGACTTTTGGAGAAGCCTGTATTTACAAGAAAGTGAGTGGGAGCTCCATAGTATTTCTAATATTATATGTGGGTGACATATTGTTGAGTGGAAATGATGTAGAATTTCTGGATAGCATAAAAGGATACTTGAATAAGAGTTTTTCAATGAAAGACCTCGGTGAAGCTGCTTATATATTGGGCATCAGGATCTATAGAGATAGATCAAGACGCTTGATAGGACTTTCACAAAGCACATACCCTGATAAAGTTTTGAAGAGGTTAAAAATGGATCAGTCAAAGAAAGGGTTCTTGCCTGTATAACAAGGTGTGAAGTTGAGTTAGACTCAATGCCCGACCACTACAGAAGATAGAGAGAAAATGAAAGTCATTCCCCATGCCGCAACCATAGGTTCTATCATGTATGTTATGCTGTGTACCAAACCTGATGTGTGCCTTGCTATTAGTTTAGCAGGGAGGTACCAAAGTAATCCAGGAGTGGATCACTGGACAGCGGTCAAGAACATCCTGAAGTACCTAAAAAGGACTAGGGATATGTGATGACCCACAAGTGTAGGGGATCAATCGTAGTCCTTTCGATAAGTAAGAGTGTCGAACCCAACGAGGAGCAGAAGGAAATGATAAGCGGTTTTCAGTAAGGTTTTCTCCGCAAGCACTAAAATTGTAGGTGATAGATAGTTTTGTGATAAGATAAATAGTAATGAGTAACAAGTAAATAAAGTAAACAAAGTGCAACAAGGTGGCTCAATCCTTTATGTAGCGAAGGATAAGCCTGGACAATTTCTAATAATGAGAAAGGAGTGCCCGAGGACACATGGGGATTATCGTCAAGCTAGTTTTCATCACATTCATATGATTCGCATTCGGTACTTTGATAATTTGATATGTGGGTGGACCGGTACTTGGGTACTGCCCTTACTTGGACAAGCATCCCACTTATGATTAACCCCTATTGCAAGCGTCCGCAACTACAAAAGAAGTATTAAGGTAAACCTAACCACAACATTAAACATATGGATCCATATCAGCCCCTAACGAAGCAACGCATAAACTAGGGTTTAAGCTTCTGTCACTCTAGCAACCCATCATCTACTTATTACTTCCCCATGCCTTCCTCTAGGCCCAAATAATGGTGAAGTGTCATGTAGTCGACGTTCACATAACACCACTAGAGGAAAAGACAACATACATCTCATCAAAATATCGAACGAATACCAAATTCACATGACTACTAATAGCAAGACTTCACCCATGTCCTCAGGAACAAACATAACTACTCACAAAGCATATTCATGTTCATAATCTGAGGAGTAATAATATGCATAAAGGATCTAAACATATGATCTTCCACCAAGTAAACCAATTAGCATCAACTACAAGGAGTAATCAACACTACTAGCAACCCACAGGTACCAATTTGTGGTTTTGATACAAGATTGGATACAAGAGATGAGCTAGGGTTTTGAGAGGAGATGGTGTTGGTGAAGATGTTGATGGAGATTGACCCCCTCTCGATGAGAGGATCATTGGTGATGATGTTGGTGATGATTTCCCCCTCCCGGAGGGAAGTGTCCCCGGCAAAACAGCTCCGCCGGAGCCCTAGATTGGTTCCGCCAAGGTTCCGCCTCGTGGCGGCGGAGTTTCGTCCCGTAATCTTACCCCCGATTTTTTTCGGGGTAAAAGCTCTGATATAGCAGAAGATGGACACCAGAGGCCTACCAGGGGGCCCAGGAGATAGGGGCGCCCTGTAGGGGGGGGTGCCCTCCACTCTCCTAGACAGGGTGTGGGCCCCCTGGTGTATTTCTTTCGCTCAAAACTTCTTATTAATTCCAAAAAGATGTTTCGTGGAGTTTCAGGACTTTTGGAGCTGTGCAGAATAGGTTTCCAATGTTTGCTCCTTTTCCAGCCAGAATTCCAGCTGCCGGCATTCCCCCTCTTCATGGTAAACCTTGTAAAATAAGAGAGAATAGCCATAAGTATTGAGATATAATGTGTAATAACAGCCCATAATGCAATAAATATTGATATAAAAGCATGATGCAAAATGGACGTATCAACTCCCCCAAGCTTAGACCTCACTTGTCCTCAAGCGGAAGCCGAAATCGAAAAATATGTCCACATGTTTAGAGATAGAGGTGTCGATAAAAAATAAAATACGGACATGAAGGCATCATGATCATTCTTATAATAGCAACATAAATATATTTTATCATATGATTTCTTATGCTCAAGTAACAATCAATTCACAATGTCAAGTATGGTTCAAAAACTTCATTGGGAGCTAATAAACTATAATCTCAGTCATTGAAGCAATTGCAATTTATCGTAACATCAGAAAGAGTCAACAATAGAGCTTTTCAGCAAGCTCGCATACTCAACTATCTCGTAGTCTTCTACAATTGCTAACACTCACGCAGTACTTGTGGTTATGGAGTCTCAGCCGGACACTGAGAAAGATAGGGGCTTATTGTGTTGCCTCCCAACGTATTCACCTTTAGGTGATGTCAACAATAATAGCCCATGCTAACTTACATCCAATTGGATATATATATCATGATCTTTCAAACACGAGGAGCTTGCCAAAGGATAAAATGAAAAAGGGAAAGGTGAGAATCACCTTGACTCAAGCATAAAGTAAAAACATAAAGTAAAAGATAGGCCCTTCGCAGAGGGAAGCAAAGGTTGTCATGTGCGTTTAGGGTTGATGCACAAAATCTTAATGCAAAAGAACGTCACTTTATATTGCCCCTTGTATGTGGACCTTTATTATGCAGTCCGTCGCTTTTATTACTTCCACAACAAGATCGTACAAAGCTTATTTTCTCTGCACCAATAACTCATACATATTTAGATAGCAATTTTTATTGCTTGCAACATGACAACTTACTTGAAGGATCTTACTCAATCCATAGGTAGGTATGGTGGACTCTCATGGCAAAACTTGGTTTAAGGATATTTGGAAGCACAAGTAGTATCTCTACTTGGTGCAAGGAATTGGCTAGCATGAGGGGGAAAGGCAAGCTCAACATGTTTGGCAGGTCAATGACAATATACTTTAACTGAGATGTCAGAAAACATAAACTATTACGTTGTCTTCCTTGTCCAACATCAACTCTTTTAGCATGTCATACTTAATGAGTGCTCCCAATTGTAAAAAGGTGTCCAAGATAATATATTTGTATGTGAACCCCTCTTTCCTTATCACTTCCTATTAATTGCAACGATGACCAAAACTACGTTCATTAACTCTCAACAATTTTTATGCCTCATACTTTCTATGTGTGAAGTTATCACTATCCATAAGATCAATATGAACTCTTTTATTCTTTCTACTTTATCAAGATCATAGCAACATAGGAAAGCCCTTGACTCAACACTAATCTTTATTATCGATAGCTCACGGACTCGATTACAAAAAGAGATCACAAAGCAAAACTCAAACTACTTGATATCAAAACTTCAATCTACTAGATCAAGATACTACTAAAAGGATCAAACTAAATAAAGCGGTAAAGATAGGAGTGTGATGGTGATACGATACCGGGGCACCTCCCCCAAGCTTGGCAGTTGCCAAGGGGAGTGCCCATACCCATGTGATTATGTCCTCGGAGGTGGTGAAGTAGGAGTTGTTGATGATGTAGGCTTGTCATCCGTCTTCCAAGGCATAGGCTCTCCATCATAGAAGGATGATCGAGTCTCCGGGATCCTTAAATCTGCAGCCAAACTCATCCTCTTGAATCTATATTCATACTCACAGTTCTGGTTTTGCAGGTCATAGATCTGGGCTTGGAGGTGCTTGATTTTCTCTTGAAGCTTGAAGATGGTCTCCCCAATGACTTTGGCATCCAGCTTGTGGTTGTTGGTGAACTCCGTGATCATCATCTAGTTGGCGTTGAGTCCATGCTCCACCATCCCTTGACACTTGGAAACTTGCTGCTCCACGGCTTCGAGCTTTGTCTCCACGCTCCCGGTACGCCTTGGTCCCTCCACATCGCGGATGTGCAGCACCCCCTCACGCATCTCAATGGTTTGAGGGTGTTGCAGCACCTCTGCAAGATAGGGGTTGATAACCCTCTCGAAAAACTTGTCCTTGGGAGCGCTTGGAGATGTCATGATGCTCTAAATCTGAAACAGAAACAGCTCGAAATGAAAACAGAGGATATTGGCGTGATACGGTGGTCAAAACCTTTGGGAGTATATATAATGAATTTTTACTAACCAAAATATGTAACGTGCAAGAAAATGGAGTCCGAGAGGCACACGAGGTGCCCACGAGACAGGGGGCGCGCCCAGTAGGGGGGGGGGGCGCCCTCCACTCTCGTGGGGGCCTCGTGTCCCTTTCGGACTACTTCTTTCTTCCTAAAATTCTTAAATATTCCAAAACTGATAAAAATTGCCATTGGAGTTGTTTTGGAGTCGGTTTACTTACTGTACCACATACCTATACCTTTTTGGAGTCTGGAACGTTCTAGAAAGTGTCCCTTATGTATTCCTCAGGGGTTACGGTTTCAATAATATTAGTTTCAACATTGATAGGATTACCTGAAATATAATGTTTAATTCTTTGACCTTTTACCACCCTTGGACTCGTGCCTTTGAAGTTGTTGATTTTATGGCACCAGAATGATAGACCTCCTCGATAACGTAAGGACCTTCCCATTTCGAGAGAAGTTTTCCTGCAAAAAAAATCTAAAACGAGAGTTGAATAATAATACATAGTCTCCTACGTTAAACTCACGCTTTTGTATCCTTTTATCATGCCAGCGTTTGACTTTTTCTTTGAATAGCTTGGCATTCTCATACGCTTGGGTTCTCCATTCATCAAGTGAGCTAATATCAAACAACCTCTTCTCACCGGCAAGTTTGAAGTCATAGTTGAGCTCTTTAATAGCCCAATATGCCTTATGTTCAAGTTCAGGAGGTAAATGACACGCTTTTCCATAGACCATCTTATATGGAGACATACCCATAGGATTTTGTATGCAGTTCTATAGGCCCATAATGCATCATCAAGTTTTTTGGACCTATTCTTTCTAGATCTATTCACAGTCTTTTGCAAAATTAATTTGAGCTCTCTATTGCTCAACTCTACTTGACCACTAGACTGCGGATGATAAGGACATGCGATTGTATGATTGACATCATACTTAGCAAGCATCTTACGGAAAGCACCATGAATAAAATGTGAACCACCATCAGTCATAAGATATCTAGGGACTCCAAACCTCGAAAAAATAACTTCTTTAAGCATTTTAATAGAAGTGTTATGATCAGCACCACTAGTTGGAATAGCTTCTACCCACTTAGTAACGTAATCAACAGCAACTAAAATATGTGTATAACCATTAGAGGTAGGAAAAGGTCCCATATAATCAAAGCCCCAAACATCAAATGGTTCAATAACAAGAGAATAATTCATAGGCATTTCTTGACATCTACTAGTGTTACCTATTCTTTTACATACATCACAAGATAAGACAAACTTACGAGCATATTTGAAGAGAGTAGGCCAATAAAAACCAGACTGTAGTACCTTGTGTGCAGTTCTGTCTCCGGCGTGGTGTCCTCCATAGGATTCAGAGTGACACTTGCGTAGGATCTGTTCCTGTTCATGCTCAAGCACACAACATCTAATAACACCATCTACTCCTTCTTTATAAAGGTGTGGATCATCCCAGAAGTAATGTCTTAAATCATAAAAGAACTTTTTCTTTTGCTGGTATGTGAAACTAGGCGGTATAAATTTAGCAACAATGTAATTAGCATAATCAGCATACCAAGGAGCAATACGAAAAGTATTAACGACCGCTAATTGTTCATCAGGAAAGCTATCATTAATAGGCAGTGGGTAATCAAGAACATTCTCTAACCTAGACAAGTTATCTGCAACGGGGTTCTCAGCTCCCTTTCTATCAATAATATGCAAGTCAAATTCTTGGAGGAAGAGAACCCATCTAATGAGTCTAGGCTTAGCATATTTCTTTTCCATGAGATATTTAATAGCAGCATGATCAGTGTGAATAGTAACTTTGGAATCAACAATATAGGGTCTAAACTTATCACATGCAAACACAACTGGTAAGAACTCTTTTTCAGTAGTAGCATAATTTCTTTGGGCAGTATCAAGAGTCTTACTAGCATACTAGATAACATTAAATTTCTTATCGACTCTTTGCCCTAGAACAACACCTACATCATTATCACTAGCATCGCACCTAATCTCAAAAGGTAAATTCCAATCAGGTGGCTGAATAATAGGTGCAGTGATCAAAGCTTTCTTAAGTATTTCAAATGCTTCTACACAATCATCATAAAAGACAAAAGGAATATCATTTTGCAATAAATTAGTCAGAGGCCTAGAGATTTTAGAAAAGTCCTTAATGAACCTCCTTCAAAAACCGGCGTGTGATACGTCTCCAACGTATCTATAATTTTTGATTGCTCCATGCTACTTTATCTACTGTTTTGGACTATATTGGGCTTTATTTTCCACTTTTATATTACTTTGGGACTAACCTATTAACCGGAGGCCGAGCCCAGAATTGTTGTTTTTTGCCTTTTTCAGTATTTCGAAGAAACAGAATATCAAACGGAGTGCAAACGGAATGAAACCTTCGAGATCGTGATTTTCCAACCGAACATGATCCAGGAGACTTGGACCCTACTCCAAGAAGCTTCCGAGGAGGCCACGAGAGTGGAGGGCGCGCCCCCGCTAGGCGCGCCCCCTACCTCGTGGGCCCCTCGAAGCTCCACCGACGTACTCCTTCCTCCTATATATACCTACGTACCCCCAAACAATCAGAACAGGAGCCAAAAACCTAATTCCACCGCCGCAACCTTCTGTATCCACGAGATCCCATCTTGGGGCCTGTTTCGGAGCTCCGCCGGAGGGGGCATCCACCATGGAGGGCTTCTACATCATCACCATAGCCCCTCTGATGAAGTGTGAGTAGTTTACTTCAGACCTTCGGGTCCATAGCTAGTAGCTAGATGGCTTCTTCTCTCTTTTTGGATCTCAATACAATGTTCTCCCCTCTCTCGTGGAGATCTATTCGATGTAATCTTCTTTTTGCGGTGTGTTTGTTGAGACCGATGAATTGTGGGTTTATGATCCAGTATTATCTATGGAAAATATTTGATTCTTCTCTGAATTCTTTTATGTATGATTGAGTTATCTTTGCAAGTCTCTTCGAATTATCTTATTTGGTTTGGCCAACTAGATTGGTAGTTCTTGCAATGGGAGAAGTGCTTAGCTTTGGGTTCAATCTTGCGGTGTCCTTACTCAGTGACAGAAAGAGTTGCAAGGCACGTATTGTATTGTTGCTGTAGATGAGGAGGAAGAGGAGTTGGTCTACGACGAGCCGCTCGCACCCTCGGCGAGCTCGCTCGACTCGGCTTCAGGCTCGGCAAGCTCTTCCTCGCCGGCAAGCCACTCTCGCTCGGCAAGGCTTGCCGCCTCTGCTGCCTCTGCCTCCTCCATGGTGAATCCAAACTCGCCCGCGGCAGCGGCTGCCGCCGCCTCTTCCAGCCTAGTGAAAATGCGCTGCATCTCCGCATCGGTCGTGTCGTGAGTGAGGCTCTTCTGTTCATCGGCGCGGACCAGCACTTCCACCAAGCCGTCAAAGAAATCCTGCACGATGTCGTCTCCAGGCTCTTGCCAAGTTGGGACAATTCCATGCGAATCGCACAGCGGCATCATTGCTCGGATGCGGTCGAGCGAGGAGTTGTTGCACAGCGGAATGACACCCTTCGGCAACCTGAACACTTCGGGATATTGAGGGTCGTACTTGAACAGTTCCGGGAGCATCGCTTCCAATTCCAGGACAGTGAAGTTGAAGTTGAGGCCCGGGTGCAGCCTCATGATATCCGCCGCATTCTGGAACTCCCAGGCGGGTCTCCTCCTCTCCTGCAGGGGGGCGATGCAACGGCGAAGAAAATCTGCGCCAACGGCGCCTACAGTGAGCCCGGCAAGCCTGAGGCGTAGGATACGGGTGACAGCAATCTTCAGCCTATCGTCTTCCGGGGCCAAGCTGCTCCAATCGTTGCCGCGCGCTACTGGGGCTTGGCGCAGGGCGGTAAATGGCCGCGGGTTCTCCTCGACGATCCAGCACCAGTTTGCTCTCCATTCCTCCCACTTGCCGCGGAGCTCTCCCTCCAGATAAGCTTCCTTCTTGCCGGCTCTCGAGATCCAGGCGATTCCGCCGGATAAAGGCTCCCCTCTCTCAACTTGGGGCATAAAGAAGTGGCGGAAAAGAGCTACATTTGGATGGACTCCGACAAAGTTTTCGCAGAGATGTGCGAAAACTACCATGGTCAGAACGGCATTGGGGGTGAAGTCAAGGAGGTGGAACCCATAGGTGTTCATAATATCGCAGAAGAATTCGGAGAAAGGCGGGCAGAGCCCGCAGTAGAAGAACAACGCGAAGAAGGGATATCCATTCGGAGCCAGTTCCGAAGCGGCGGCTGAGAGTACCTTCGTGCGCGAATGCACTCGCGTCTGCGTCGACCAGAAGAGGTAGTAGTACTCCCTCAGCTCCTTTGCGGCGAGCTTGGGGGGGGGGGAGATTGCCCGCTCCTTTCGCAGCGCCGCGAGCCGCTGCGCCTCGGTCGACTTCGCGCCCTTCCCCTTGTCGGCTTTCGGAGCCATGGCGGAGGTGGCGGGGGAGATCGACGGCGTTGGTGGTGCTGGTGGCGATGGGGGGCGGAGCGCTGCTCTCTTTCAGCTTTGGGAAGAAGGGGGGAGCGGCGGAGATTTCTGAGATTGGAATAGCAACTGGCGAGATGGGCGAACTGCCCCTGTTTCCCCTGCTTATAAAGAGGGAGGGGGCGGACGTTCCGTCTTTCCGAATAAAGAAACCACCCACGATCTCTCCCACGACGCTGCATTCAACGCGTGCCGTTCGGAGAGGGCGCGGTGGATACGGAGTAAGATACGGCGTGACCCAGGCCGCGCGTGCCCGTGCCCTGTTTTGGGCCTGGCCCAACAACGCTCGGCACCGTGTGTGGCCCAGGCCCGGGGGCTCCTGTCGGTGTACTAGAGTAGGGGTACCCTAGTATACCGAACTTGTGCACGGGCAGTCGCAGCACCCCGCGGCAAGGCTTGCCGGGTGACCGCCAAGATCCTCTGTGGTTCCTTTGGAGCCATTCAAGAACAAAGTGTTCAAGACGAGGAGACAAGACCCCGGCAAGAGGAGCTTGCCGGGAAGGCCAACCAAGGCATCTCAAGGAACTTGCCGCGACGCGCCACGCGTCCCGGCGAGGCCCGGTGAGCGACAAGCTTCTGGACGCGACAAGACAACGATCGCGGCAAGGCGCTTGCCGCGGCAAGCTACCACTCTGTACCCGCGCTCCAGCACATCCACCAACGTGTCGCCCTGGGACCTTTCCAGGCGCGCGTGGCAAGAGGCTGTGCAGCCAGCGGTGCGAGGTGGCAAGCGGCGCTGACAAGATTGCCATCGTGGCAAGCGGTGGCGTCCCTGACGGTCCCTTTTCTGCACTGTTTGGGCGACGCAGACAGGCATTTAATGCCTTTGTCCCCTGCCGTCAAGGTTAGGTAGGATACACTGACGGCAGGGGACAAAGGCATTAAATGCCT
>NC_057810.1:645220552-645274059 GCF_018294505.1 Triticum aestivum
AGGCATTTAATGCCTTTGTCCCCTGCCGTCAGTGTATCCTACCTAACCTTGACGGCAGGGGACAAAGGCATTAAATGCCTGTCTGCGTCGCCCAAACAGTGCAGAAAAGGGACCGTCAGGGACGCCACCGCTTGCCACGATGGCAATCTTGTCAGCGCCGCTTGCCACCTCGCACCGCTGGCTGCACAGCCTCTTGCCACGCGCGCCTGGAAAGGTCCCAGGGCGACACGTTGGTGGATGTGCTGGAGCGCGGGTACAGAGTGGTAGCTTGCCGCGGCAAGCGCCTTGCCGCGGTCGTTGTCTTGTCGCGTCCAGAAGCTTGTCGCTCACCGGGCCTCGCCGGGACGCGTGGCGCGTCGCGGCAAGTTCCTTGAGATGCCTTGGTTGGCCTTCCCGGCAAGCTCCTCTTGCCGGGGTCTTGTCTCCTCGTCTTGAACACTTTGTTCTTGAATGGCTCCAAAGGAAAGAGGATCTTGGCGGTCACCCGGCAAGCCTTGCCGCGGGGTGCTGCGACTGCCCGTGCACAAGTTCGGTATACTAGGGTACCCCTACTCTAGTACACCGACAGGAGCCCCCGGGCCTGGGCCACACACGGTGCCGAGCGTTGTTGGGCCAGGCCCAAAACAGGGCACGGGCACGCGCGGCCTGGGTCACGCCGTATCTTACTCCGTATCCACCGCGCCCTCTCCGAACGGCACGCGTTGAATGCGGCGTCGTGGGAGAGATCGTGGGTGGTTTCTTTATTCGGAAAGACGGAACGTCCGCCCCCTCCCTCTTTATAAGCAGGGGAAACAGGGGCAGTTCGCCCATCTCGCCAGTTGCTATTCCAATCTCAGAAATCTCCGCCGCTCCCCCTTCTTCCCAAAGCTGAAAGAGAGCAGTGCTCCGCCCCCCATCGCCACCAGCACCACCAACGCCGTTGATCTCCCCTGCCACCTCCGCCATGGCTCCGAAAGCCGACAAGGGGAAGGGCGCGAAGTCGACCGAGGCGCAGCGGCTCGCGGCGCTGCGAAAGGAGCGGGCAATCTTCCCTCCCAAGCTCGCCGCGAAGGAGCTGAGGGAGTACTACTACCTCTTCTAGTCGACGCAGACGCGAGCGCATCCGCGCACGAAGGTACTCTCAGCCGCCGCTTCGAAACTGGCTCCGAATGGATATCCCTTCTTCGCGTTGTTCTTCTACTGCAGGCTCTGCCCACCTTTCTCTGAATTCTTCTGCGATATTATGAACACCTACGAGTTCCACCTCCTTGACTTCACCCCCTATGCCGTTCTGACCATGGCAGTTTTCGCACATCTCTGCGAAAACTTTGTCGGAATCCATCCAAATGTTGCTCTTTTCCGCCACTTCTTTATGCCCCGAGTTGAGAGAGGGAGCCTTTATCCGGCGGAATCGCCTGGATCTCGAGAGCCGGCAAGAAGGAAGCTTATCTGGAGGGAGAGCTCCACGGCAAGTGGGAGGAATGGAGAGCAAACTGGTGCTGGATCGTCGAGGAGAATCCGCAGCCATTTACCGCCCTGCGCCAAGCCCCAGTAGCGCGCGGCAACGATTGGAGTAGCTTGGCCCCGGAAGACGATAGGCTGAAGATTGCTGTCACCCGTATCCTACGCCTCAGGCTTGCCGGGCTCACTGTAGGCGCCGTTGGCACAGATTTTCTTCGCCGTCGCATCGCCCCCCTGCAGGAGAGGAGGAGACCCGCCTGGGAGTTCCAGAATGCGGCGGATATCATGAGGCTGCGCCTGGGCCTCAACTTCAACTTCACTGTCCTGGAACTGGAAGCGATGCTCCAGGAACTGTTCAAGTACGACCCTCAACATCCCGAAGTGTTCAGGTTGCCGAAGGGTGTCGTTCCGCTGTGCAACAACTCCTCGCTCGACCGCATCCGAGCAATGATGCCGCTGTGCGATTCGCATGGAATTGTCCCAACTTGGCAAGAGCCTGCAGACGATGTCGTGCAGGAGTTCTTTGACGGCTTGGTGGAAGTGCTGGTCCGCGCCGATGAACAGAAGAGCCTCACTCGCGACACCACCGATGCGGAGATGCAGCGCATTTTCACTAGGCTGGAAGAGGCGGCGGCAGCCACTGCCGTGGGCAAGTTTGGATTCACCGTGGAGGAGGCAGAGGCAGCAGAGGCGGCAAACCTTGCCGAGGGAGAGTGGCTTGCCGGTGAGGAAGAGCTTGCCAAGCCTGAAGCCGAGTTGAGCGAGCCCGCCGAGGGTGCGAGCGGCTCGTCGAAGACCAACTCCTCTTCCTCCTCATCTATAGACAGGCCGCCGCAAGCAGAGCCGCGAGCTCCACCAAGAAGGCGTCTCCGCAAAGCCGGGGACGTAGCGGGGCGGCAGACGAGTCAACAGCCGCCGCGCCGCGTGACGCGCTCCACCGGGGCAAGCACTGTTGCCGCTGGAGCACCTCACGCCGCTACGGCAACTAGAGCGGGGTCCTCTCGGACCACCGCTTTTGTTCCTGCCGCTTCTCATGCTGTGGCGGTGGCCGGAACTGGGTCGTCTCAGACCACCGCCACTGCCCCCGCCAAGCGGCCAAGGGAACCTACTCCTCTGCCTCGTCGCGCCGGAGGTGAGCCGGACTTCGACCTCTCCGCGCTCAGCTCCGACGAGGAAGAAGAAGAGTAAGATTCTTTGCTGTACTCGTAGTTCTTCAATTCTTGTTGTTTTGTCTTGTATCTGATTTGCTTTACTCTGAACTCATTCCTTTTCAGGACTCTGGCCCAGAGAGCGGCGAAGAGAGCCAAGGTCCCGGTGATTGTCATCGAGGACGAACCCACCGCGACAGGAGGGGGTGTGTCCGAGACCACCTTGCCGGACCCGGCAACTACTCCTCAAGGCAGCCCCCAGCGCAGCCCCCAGCGTAAGTACATGGTTTACTTCCCGCTGTTAGGCGCGCATGGGTGCCCTTTCTTTGCTGACATCTGACTTATTGGTTTGTGTAGGAGCAGAGCAGCCTCACCAGGAGTGCCCGGAAGCCACCCCCGATGTGCCATCTGCTTCGACTACACTGCCAAGGGAGGATTCCCCGGCAAGGGAGCATTCTCCGACAAAGGAGAAGTCTCCGGCAAGGGACGGCACCAGTGATCCCCCTGTGGTGGAGACCGTGACTATAGAACCCAGTGCAGGTAATCCTCTTGCTTGAAAACTTCCCTTGGGTTCTTCTTCTAATTTTCTTTTTGGATATTTGCTTGACTTTTCTCCCCTTTTCGGCCATCAGATCCATCTGCCGAGGAGCCGATGGATACCGAGGTTGCCGGCGAGGAGAACGCGCACGGCAATACCGACGATGTCGCTGCCACCGAAGAAGGGGCCGGCGCTGATGATCCCGCCGGCGAAGAGGCCGCCAAAGCTGCCGCCACAGAAGCCGGCGAGGGGTCTGGCGATCGCACTGACGGCCCTGAGGCCGCAGGAGCGTCAGGCGCTACGCCGACCACCGATCCCTCCGCCGCTGCTGCAGCGTCAGGCTCCGAAGAGCCCCAGCCCGGCGCCTATTTGAAGGCCGGCGATGGCGTCTTCATCAAGCTCCCCTGGGCATCAAGCTCCAGGGCGCCGGTCGAAGGAGAAACCTTTGATGGAGAAGTGCTCGCTTCCGCTGGGCTGACGCTGGTCGATGCGCCGAGCAGCAGCAGCGGCGAGTCTGAGGAGGAGCGGCTGCTACAGAAGCTGGTGTCGCTCTACCGCGCTCGGCAGGCCAAGGTGGAATCCCGAGAAGCGCTTGTCGCGAAGGCGGGAGTGGACATCGAGAGGCGCGTGGAGGAGCTTCGGGGTTGCAACCAGGAAGCTCTCCGGTCCCTGGCCGAGAAGCGGGAGCAACTCGCCGAGGAGTGGAAAGCCTTCCTCCTCGAGAAGGCTGAAGTTGAAGAGAAACAGCGGCTTGCCGCCGAGGAGCTGTCTGCGCGGGAGGGCGAGTTGGCGCAGCAGAAGGTCAACCTTGACAGCCACAAGGAGGAGCTTGCTGCGCGCGAGCAAACATTCGGCGGGGCCCTCAAGGAAGCAGAAGATGCGCTGCAGCTGCCGAGGCCGCCAAGAAGGAGCTGGAGACGAAGGTGGCGCAGCTGGAGACCGATCTCAAGGCGAGGGGTGAAGAGCTTCCCGCGCTCAAGCGTGAGCGCGAGAAGGGCGCCTACACCCTTGGCGAGCTGCAGGGTCGTCTCGTCGAGAAGGGCAAAGAGCTTAGCGCCGCCAAGGACTCCAACGCAGATCTTGAGTTGAAGCTGACTACTTTGACCAAGACGCTGGACGGCGCCAGGGAGCAGGAGGTGGCCTTGAAGAAGCAGATCAAGGCCGACGAGGCGCTGCTGGCGAGTGCTGCCGCCACCCAGAACACCTTCAGGGAGAATGTGGAGCACTGGACGGAGGGTCTCGTGGATATTGCCGCAGCCATCAACAGGGAGCTGGCGCAGCTGGGGATGGAGGATCTCGGGTATCCTTCCGATGAGAACCTCCAACCTAGCGCCAGGCTCACTTTGTTCTTCAAAGGCGTGGCGACGGCTCTCCAGCGACTCCGGGAGAAGATCCCAAAGCAGCTGGCCGACGAGTCGCGCAAGATCTGCGCGGGAGCTCTTCAAAAGGTGTTGGTGAAGGTGGCCTTCCGCAACCCGGGCCTCAACCTCACCAACGTCCTCAAGACCCTGCCGCCGGATGCTGATCTGGAAGCGCTCAAGGCCCTTGTCGCACCTATTGTGGACAAAGTGAGCGAGATCAAGAGGGTTGACGGCGATCGCGTAGATTAGGCCGCCCGTTTTCTCCTTTTCTTGTCGCTGCTGGCCATGTTATGAAAACAATCTGTTAGAGCTGCGACAAGCTATCTTGTAATATAACTCTATTTTGGGTATCGATTGCTATGTTATTTCCTTTACTTGATTCCTTCCTTTGTATGTTTTTGCCCTACGCTTTTAGGGAACTTGCCGGTGCAGGCACCTTAGCCGCGAGCGCTGAGTGCAGGACGTCAGCAGCCTGCTGGCGGTGCCGCTACCGACAAGAAACCTTGTTGCTACTAGTCGCAGCTCACTTAAGTTGTTGAGCGGACTCGAAACAAAGTAAGGGCGCAACTAGCTACGAGTTGGTTCCTCCACGCACAGGTTTTCCATACAAAGCACGGTCGTTTGAGGAAGATAACTTAAAAAATTTAAAACTGATTGCTCAAACTTTGGCAACTTAGCTTTTTTGTCGTTTGCTTCCCGGTAAGGCGAAACTTTCTTGAACGACGCCTGGTCCACACCATTATCTTCTCCTTTCCCCCCGGCAAACTTGTGGGTGAGGGAACCTTCCTTTCTTTGCGAAAAAGAAAGAAGAGAAAATAAAGATATGGAGCCTTATGGCTCGTTATTGCTTACCGGGGGTAGGTGCTGCACAAGGTGTCAGATAACACATGCAAAAAATAGAAAGCATGAAATTGACAGGATGTGCGAAGCACATGAGCTTTACTTATGCACGGGGTCTGCGCCCGGCTTTGTACAAAGGATTACATGCAACATCGGCAAGACTTGTACAAAAGGTGGTTGCCGGAACAGCTTCCGGCAACCGCGCCTTACGGGTAAAACTTACGAAGATGCTTAATGTTCCAGGAGTTGCTCACCGGAATGCCATCTTCGGTCTCAAGGCGGACAGCGCCAGGCCTAGTGACTCGTTTCACCCGGTAAGGGCCTTCCCACTTCGGCGTCAACTTGTTGGAATTCTTGGCGGACTGAACGCGCCGAAGAACAAGGTCGCCTTCCTCGAGACTTCTGGCATTAACTTTGCGGCTATGGTAGCGACGCAAAGCTTGCTGGTATCGAGCAGCTCGTACAGCAGCCTGAAGACGGTCTTCCTCAAGGAGCAGCGCGTCATCTTGTCGCAGCTGCTCTTGCTCAAGCTCATCATAAGCGAGCACTCGAGGCGACCCATATACGAGTTCCGTGGGGAGAACTGCCTCTGCTCCATAGACTAGAGCGAAAGGTGTCTGGCCAGTGGCTCGATTTGGCGTCGTCCTGATTGACCAAAGAACCACCGACAGCTCCTCAATCTAGTTCTTTCCGCACTTGCGCAGCCTGTCGAAAGTCCTGGTCTTGAGCCCGCGCAGCACTTCAGCATTTTCCTTCTCCGCTTGACCGTTGCTTCTCGGATGAGCAACAGAAGCGAAGCAGACCTTGGCGCCAAGATCTTGGACGTACTGCATGAAGGTGCAGCTGGTGAATTGCGTGCCGTTGTCGATGATGATCCTGCTAGGGATCCCGAAACGGCAAACAATCGACCTGAAGAACTTGACTGCTGACTGTGCTGTCACCTTCCTCACTGCTTCCACTTCCGGCTACTTTGTGAACTTGTCGATTGCAACGTACAAGTACTCAAAGCCCCCGACAGCTCGGGGAAAGGGGCCGAGGATGTCGAGCCCCCAGACCGAAAATGGCCAGGATAAAGGGATCGTCTGGAGAGCTTGAGCTGGCTGGTGTATCTGTTTGGAATGGAACTGGCACGCTTCACACTTGGTTACTTGTGCAGTTGCATCCTGGAGGGCTGTCGGCCAAAAGAAACCTTGCCGGAACGCTTTGCCGACAAGTGCTCTTGCGCCAATGTGGTGACCACATATGCCTCCATGTATCTCTACCAACAGCTTCTGTCCGTCTTCCCGGTGAATACACTTCAATTTCACACTGTTGAGTCTTCTTCTGTACAGTGTGTTGTCGACAAACTGGTACATACTTGACTGCCGGGCTACTCTTTCCGCTTCTTCTTGCTCTTCGGGAAGTTCTCCTGTCTGAAGGAAATGGACAATCTGCTATGCCCATGCTGGAGCTTGCGGCTCGACAACAAGGACTAAAGGCACATCTGCTGCTGCGGGAACATCCGCTTCTACGGCAAGAACCTGTGGCTCAGCCGGAGCTTGACGTTCCCCGGCAAGCTTGCCGGAGCAAAACTTGTCGGGAGCGTCTGCTTCAACGGAACAAACCCTAGGGCTTGCCGGAGCAGACTGCTCCTCAGCACCCTTGGTGTTGATCTTGGGGACCTTCTTGGCGGCGGCTTCGGGGAGCTCTGCCGAAAAATAGTCACCAGAAATCAACTTCCTCTTCTTGCTCTGTCCAGTTGATGGCGTTACGGACGGTTGAGTCAGTTTGAGCACAAAGATCCCTGGTTCCACAAGTAACTTAAGTGCGGCGCACTTTGACAAGCCATCGGCAATGTCGTTATCAGCTCTTGGAACATGCTCCATCTGTAGGCCGTCAAAGTGCTCTTCTAACTTTCTCACTTCATCAACGTAAGCTTCCATCAACGGACTCTGATAATTCTTGTTCACTTGGCGGACAACAAGCTGTGAGTCACCCCTGACGATGAGCTTCTTGATCCCAAGGTCTGCCGCGATCCTGAGACCGGCAAGCAAACCTTCATACTCTGCGGTATTGTTTGTTGCTTGCTCCCTGGGAAAGTGCATTTGGACTACGTACTTGAGGTGCTCTCCGGTGGGTGCAACAAGCAGCACGCCCGCACCGGCGCCTTGCAGCGAGAAGGCACCATCAAAGTACATCAGCCACTCTTTGCTTGCTTCCTTGACGGGGATGCTCGTTTCTGGAATTTCTTCATCTGGTGTTGGCGTCCACTCTGCTATGAATTCTGCCAATGCTCTACTCTGGATAGTTGAAGTGCTCTCAAACTTGAGGCTAAAGCTTGACAATTCTAGTGCCCACTCGACAATCCTGCTTGTTGCTTCTGGATTCTGCAGTATCCTCTTCAGCGGAAAACGAGTGACAACTGTGATCTCATGTGCTTGGAAGTAATGGCGCAGCTTTCTCGAGGCCATGAGAAGGCCGAAAAGCAATTTCTGCACACCAGAGTACCTCGACCTAGCCCCCTGCAGAAGGGAGCTGACAAAGTAAACTGGGCGCTGCACCATTCTCTTCTGCATCTCCTCACGCGTCTGCGCAGATCCATCTTTGTCGGGACCAGAGCTTGCCGGTGAAGCCCCCTGCTTGTCGCTAGATGCATCTGCCATGGTTGCTGGCTCATCATCCGCCTCCCTCTCCGCTACTAACGCAGCACTAACCACTTGATTGGTTGCCGCTATATACAACAGCAACTTCTCTTGTGGCTTAGGTGCGACAAGTGTTGGAGTGGAGGACAGGTATCTCTTTAAGTCCTGCAGCGCAGCCTTCGCTTCTGGAGTCCATTTCATTGGACCTGCCTTTTTCAATATTTTGAAAAACGGCAGGGCGCGCTCAGCAGACCTAGAGATAAACCTGCTGAGAGCCGCCACGCAACCGGCAAGTTTTCGTACATCCTTGACGCGCTTTGGTGCTTCAATCTGCTCAATGGCCTTGATCTTGTCGGGATTGGCTTCAATTCCCCGCTGAGACACAAAGAACCTGAGAAGCTTGCCGGAGGGGACTCCAAACACACACTTCTCGGGGTTAAGCTTGAGGTTGATCTTGCGCAGATTTGCAAAGGTTTCGTCTAAATCTTGAATCAGAGTTGCCTTGTCCTTGCTCTTGACCACTATGTCATCCATGTAGGCTTCCACATTTCTGTGTATTTGTGGCTCAAAAGCGTCATGGACTACCCTTGCAAATGTTGAACCAGCATTCTTTAAACCGAAAGGCATCCGTATGAAACAGTATGTGCCACATGGAATGATGAATGCGGTCTTCTCCTCATCCTCTTCTGCCATGAAGATCTGATGGTATCCTGAATATGCGTCAAGAAATGAAAGCAAGTCACATCCGGCCGTGGAGTCAACAATCTGGTCAATGCGCGGCAAGGGAAATGGGTCTTTGGGACAAGCTTTATTAAGATCGGTAAAGTCGATACAAAGCCTCCATTTCCCGTTTGCCTTACGCACGACTATAGGATTGTCCAACCACGTAGGATGGAGCACTCCTCTGACAAGGCCTGCTGCTTCCAACTTCTTGATTTCTTCTGCGATGAATTCTTGGCGCTCCACTGCTTGTTTCCTGACTTTCTGCTTGACGGGTCGCGCATGAGGACAGACGGCAAGATGGTGCTCGATTACTTTCCTGGGAACACCGGGGATGTCAGACGGTTGCCACGCAAACACGTCGACGTTCGCCCGCAGGAAAGCAACAAGCGCGCTTTCCTATTTAGGGTCAAGAGTGGCACTGATGGTGAAGGTACCACCAGTGCCGTCCTCCTTGGCGGACACATTCTTAGTCTCTGGCGGAGCTGCCATTGTCTTCTTACACTTGCCGGTGGAGCTCGATGGTGCGTCCTCGACAGTAGCGCAGCACTCCGAAGAGGTGCGCTTGCCGAAGTGGGCATCAGAACTCTTGCCGGACTTGGCCTTCTTCTTCCCCCCGGGAGCTTCAACGGCAAGTGACTTGCGATCTGTCGCGGCTGCTGCTTCCCGGTAGATCTTATCGGCGCAGATAAGAGCATCCTTCTTGTCGCCAGGGATAGAGATGACACTTATCGGGCCTGGCATCTTCAGTACGTTGTATGCATAGTGAGAGGCCGCCATGAATTTGGCGAGTGCTGGACGGCCGAGTATCCCATTGTAAGGCAATGGAAAGTCAGCAACGTCAAAAGTGACCCTCTCAGTCCTGAAGTTCAGCTCGCTGCCAAATGTCACCGGCAACGTGATCTTTCCCTTCGGCTTGCTCCTTCCCGGATTAATTCCTTGGAATGTGCCGGTCTCTTCGAGCTCGCTGTCAGGGATCTGGAGTTTCTGGAGTACCGCGGAGGAGATCAGGTTCAAGCCGGCCCCGCCGTCAACTAGCATCTCAGTGACCTTGAGGTTGCGGATAGTTGGTGAAACCAACATCGGCAAGCACCCGACCGCAGTTATACGATCAGGGTGGTCCTCAATATCAAAGATGATAGGCGTGCTGGACCATTTCAGAGGCTTGCGTGACTCAACGGGTGGTTCTGCCGCATTGACTTCCCGCACCCACTGCTTGAGCTGGCGGTGTGAAGTATGCAGAGAAGCACCGCCGTCAATGAGCAGGACCTCTGTGGCTTTCTGGAACTCCTGCTCATCGGTCTCGTCTTCATCCATATCCTCATCGTCGTCGTCATCTTCATCCTTGTCGCGGCCGCAGGGAGGTCTATCTCCTTGCCGCTGCTTGGCCTTGCTGCGGCGTCCTCCTCGGCCGGGGCGTTTCTTGCCGGATCCTCCAGCACCTTCTTGGGCCTTCTCCTTGTCGCGTCGCTCGTATTCAGCCTTTTGCTGCTCGACAAGCTGCTCGACCTTCTTGCAGCTCTGGAGGTCATGGCCCTTGGTGCGGTGGATCTTGCAGTACTGCTTGTTGGTGCCGTCCTGCTTGTCGGCGACCACCACAGCCTGGGAGTTGGAGCTACCAGCTTTGGCTTCCTTGGCGCCACCTCCGTTGCCGGACTGCTCAACGACTAGCACATCTTTGCCTTTCTTCTTCCTGTTGTTCCGCCGCCGGTTTTTCCTTGCCGGGGCAGCATCCTTGCTATCAGATCCTCCTGCTTCTATATTCTCTCCGGGGAGTTTCCTCCCTTCCTCAGCACGTGCACACTTGTCGGCCAGGGCGTATAGCTCACTAACGTCTTTGATCTTGCACATCGCCATCTCCTCCCGCATCCTGCGGTTTCGCACGTTTTGATGGAACACGCTGATGATCGCGGCAGGGTGGACATCTGGGATATTGTGATGTACACGGCTGAATCTCTGAATGTACTTGCGCAGGGACTCTCCTTCCTTCTGGGCGAGCAGATGAAGGTCGCTCTCTTGGCCATGAGGCTTGTGGCCGCCTGTAAAGGCACCGACAAACTGATGGCATAGATCTGCCCAGGAGGATATGGAGTTGTCCGGCAAGTGCATGAGCCAGGATCTGACATTGGGCTTGAGCACCAGCGGGAAGTAGTTGGCAAGGATCTTGTCGTCCCGCCCCCCGGCAGCTTGCACCGCGATGGTGTAGATGCTGAGGAACTCCGACGGATGCGACTTGCCGTCATACTTCTCTGGTATGTCTGGCTTGAAATTCTTCGTGCTGGGCCACTGGACTTGCCGCAGCTCACGAGTGAACGCAGGGCAACCTACCGCGTACGGCAAGTCGCCTGGTTCCCCTGGCGCATGCATGTCGATAGTGGGCCCAGTGCGCTGGTCCGATTGACGCCGCGCTTCTCTTTGGCGCTCGATGCGAGTATGAGCGTCTTCTTGCTGTCGTTCGTGAAGAACTTGGCGCTGATCGCGATGAGCTCGTGGATCTGATGACGCGGTAGAGTCGCTGTCGAGGTAGATCCGGTGAGTCGGCGATCTTGGCCTTCGGGGCGGAGAGTGCACGGTGGTTGCACCCCCACCGGTTTTGTCGGCATCAGCTCATGCCTGGTAGTCTTGCCGCGGCTGCGATGTACTTGGTTGCCGTGGAGTGTCGCCATTGGCGAAGCCGATGAGACTCTGAATGGTGGCCTTCCACTCGTCGATCTTGTCTACCATTGGAGGGTAATCCAGGAGCAGTTGAGCTCGTGCCAAGGCTTCTGCTGGAGTGGTGGGTGGCAGTGGCGAATGGTGCGAGGAGCGGCATATGCTCGGACTTCCAACTGGGTTGGAAGGAGCAGTATCCCGTCCAGGCGACCGTGTCTTGCTCGTGCCATCATGTTGGCGTGCATGCTGGTCTTGAGCACCCCGAGATCCACCAGCTCGATCTTGGTCCAATGAACGTATGGTACCGCGAGTACCATGACGCTGTCGGTCCCGCGCCTCCTGGGATGGGCGCGGTGCATGCACGGACGCCGAGGTCTGCGCAGCCTTGTCCTTGGACCTGGCAGCACCGTGAGCTCCCTCGTCGATGTCGTTCTTCCGCCAGCGTCTACCCCACCACCTGTTTGCTCCGGTGGCGGTGGGTTCGACACGGACGGAGCAGCCACCTCCGAAGCCTTCTTCTTCGGTGGCATGTCGATGAAGAAGATGAAGATCTAGCTCGTGTGAACGCTGGATCAGGTTCACACAACCTCGACGCCCCCTACCTGGTGCGCCATAAGATGCCGGGGAAACCGATCCACGAACACCTATGGGGCCGGCGGACCGGGCCCCTTTCGGTTCGGCGGGGGGCGGAGATCGCACGAAGAGCGGATCGAGGCGAAGCACACGAGCGGTTTACCCAGCTTCGGAGCTCTCCGGAGAGATAATACCCCTACTGCTGCATGTCTGAGTGTATTGAGTTCTTGCTCGGGAGCGCTGAGTGCTACAGTACGCACTAGCTGCTAACGAGACCGAGCGTGAGTGTTTTCTGGTTTCCAACCCCCCCCCCCTATGTTGCGCATGGGCCTCCTTTTATATGCTCAAGGGGTCACCGACAGGTGGCAACGCAGACAAGGGTAAAAATGGAAAAGTGTTGCGGTTGGTACAACTACCTGTACAGTGTATCCTACCTAACCCTGACGGCAGGGGACAAAGGCATTAAATGCCCGTCTGCGTCGCCCAAACAGTGCAGAAAAGGGACCATTAGGGACGCCACCGCTTGCCACGATGGCAATCTTGTCAGCGCCGCTTGCCACCTCGCACCGCTGGCTGCACAACCTCTTGCCACGCGCGCCTGGAAAGGTCCCAGGGCGACACGTTGGTGGATGTGCTGGAGCGCGGGTACAGAGTGGTAGCTTGCCGCGGCAAGCGCCTTGCCGCGGTCGTTGTCTTGTCGCGTCCGGAAGCTTGTCGCTCACCGGGCCTCGCTGGGACGCGTGGCACGTCACGGCAAGTTCCTTGAGATGCCTTGGTTGGCCTTCCCGGCAAGCTCCTCTTGCCGGGGTCTTGTCTCCTCGTCTTGAACACTTTGTTCTTGAATGGCTCCAAAGGAACCACGGAGGATCTTGGCGGTCACCCGACAAGCCTTGCCGCGGGGTGCTGCGACTGCCCGTGCACAAGTTCGGGATACTAGGGTACCCCTACTCTAGTACACCGACAGTTGCCATCGAGGATAACAAGATGGTATTTTTTATCATATTGCATGAATTTATCCCTCTACATCATGTCATCTTGCTTACGGCGTTACTCTGTTTTTACTTAATACTCTAGATGCATGCTGGATAGCGGTCGATGAGTGGAGTAATAGTAGTAGATGCAGAATCGTTTCGATCTACTTGTTTTGGACGTGATGCCTATATACATGATAATTGGCTAGATATACTCATAACTATGCTCAATTCTGTCAATTGCTCAACAGTAATTTGTTCACCCGCCGTAGAATACTTATGCTCTTGAGAGAAGCCTCTAGTGAAACCTATGGCCCCCGGGTCTATTCTCATCATATCAATCTCTATCACTTTATTTATTTACTTTGTTTTTACTTTGCCTTTACTTTTACTTTGCATCTATCTATCAAAAATACCAAAAATATTATCTCTATCAGATCTCACTCTTGTAAGTGACCGTGAAGGGATTGACAACCCCTAAGCGTTGGTTGCGAGTTGCTATCGTTTTGTGTAGGTACAACGGACTTGTGCGTGGTCTCCTACTGGATTGATACCTTGGTTCTCAAAAACTGAGGGAAATACTTACGCTACTTTGCTGCATCATCCTCTCCTCTTCAGGGAAATCCAACGCAGTGCTCAAGAGGTAGCAAGAAGAATTTTTGGCACCGTTGCCGGGGAGGCTCACGCAAGCAAGTCAACCATACCAAGTACCCATCGCAATCCCTATCTCTCGCATTACATTATTTGCCATTTGCCTCTCGTTTTCCTCTCCCCCACTTCACCCTTGCCATTTTATTTGCCCTCTCTTTCCTTGTTACCTTCCTGCTTGTTCGTGTGTTTGCCTTTTTGTTGCGATTGCTCTACCTAGATTTGGTGACCTTCACCTTAAAAGGCTAGAGGAAATCGAAAGCAATGTTAGAAAGTTTATGGTTTGGCAATTTGAGCATAATAATTTCTTTAGAAATGAACTTAAGGAACAAAAAAGTTTTATGAGCTTTATGAATAAAGAACTCGATGATATGTCTAAAGAATTTGATGGTATAAGGGCCCAAATTGCTCGTCTTGAAAAAGATGACCGCTGAAATTTCGGATATGCAAGCTACCTTAGTCAATAAGATGGCCGCTAAACCGAATTCCTATGAAAATCAAGATGAAGATCTAAAAGTTATTGATGTGTTCCCCATTAAATCTTTGTTTTGCAATATGAATCTTGATGAATCTGAAGATTATCTTCCTTTACCTAGAAGGCGTTCTAAGAATTCGGAGTTTCTAGATCTTGATGATGAAATTGATGAAAGTGGGATTGAAATAAACAAAAACCATGATTTTGCTAAACCCACTATTTTGGATCTCAAGGAATTTAATTATGAAAATTGCTCTTTGATTGGTTGTATTTCCTTGTTGCAATCCGTGCTAGAATCTCCTCATGCTTATAGTCAAAATAAAGCCTTTACCGAACACATTGTTGATGCCTTGATGCAATCTTATGAAGAAAAACTTGAGTTGAAAGTTTCTATCCCTAGAAAACTCTATGATGAGTGGGAACCTACTATTAAAATTAAAATTAAAGATTTTGAGTTTCATGCTTTGTGTGATTTGGGTGCTAGTGTTTCTACTATCCACAAAACTTTATGTGATTTGCTAGATTTCCGTGATTTTGATGATTGCTCTCTAAACTTGCATCTTGCGGATTCCACTATTAAAAAGCCTATGGGAAGAATAATGATGTTCTTATTGTTGCAAATATGAATTATGTGCCCATAGATTTTATCATTCTTGACATAGATTGCAATCCTTCATGTCCTATTATTCTTGGTAGACCTTTCCTTAGAACGATTGGTGCAATTATTGATATGAAGGAAGGGAATATTAGATTCCAATTTACTTTAAAGAAGGGTATGGAACACTTACCTAGAAAGAAAATAAAATTACCATATGAATCTATCATGAGAGCCACCTATGGATTGCCTACCAAAGATGGCAATACCTAGATCTATCCTTGCTTTTATGCCTAGCTAGGGGCGTTAAACGATAGCGCTTGTTGGGAGGCAACCCAATTTTATTTTGTATTTTTTGTTTTTGCTTATGTTTAGGTATAAATAATCTATCTACCTTCTGTTTGTATGTGGTTTTATGTTTTAATTAGTGTTTGTGCCAAGTAGGACCTATAGGATAACCTACCATGATAGTTGATTTTATTATGCTGAAAAAAAGAAACTTTACGCGCACCAATTTAGTTATGATAAATCCCAGGAACGTGATTTTGCGTTTATTCTTTTTTCTGCTGATCAATAAACAAATTTTCCAGGACTTCCTATTTTGGTAGAATTTTTAGAGTTCTAGAAGTTTGCGTTAGTTACAGATTGCTACAGACTGTTCTGTTTTTGACAGATTCTGTTTTTCGTGTGTTGTTTGCTTATTTTGATGAATCTATGGCTAGTAAATTAGTTTATAAACCATAGAGAAGTTGGAATACAGTAGGTTTAACACCAATATAAATAAAGAATGGGTTCATTACAGTACCTTGAAGTAGTCTTTTGTTTTCTTCCTCTAACGGAGCTCACGAGATTTCTGTTGAGTTTTGTGTTGTGAAGTTTTCAAGTTTTGGGTGAATTCTTTTGATGGATTATGGAACAAGGAGTGGCAAGAGCCTAAGCTTGGGGATGCCCATGTCACCCCCAAGATAATCCGAGGACACCAAAAAGTCAAAGCTTGGGGATGCCCCGGAAGGCATCCTCTCTTTCGTCCACTTCCATCGGTAGTTTACTTGGAGCTATATTTTTATTCACCAACATGATATGTGTTTTGCTTGGAGCGTCTTGTATTACTTGTGTCTTTGCTTGTTAGTCTACCACAATCATCCTTGCTGTACACACCTTTTGAGAGAGCCATACATGAATTGGAATTTGTTAGAATACTCTATGTGCTTCACTTATATCTTTTGAGCTTGATAGTTTTGCTCATAGTGCTTCACTTATATCTTTTGAGCGTGATAATTTTTACTCTAGTACTTCACTTAGATCTTTTAGAGCACAGTGGTGGATTTTTTTTAAAGAAACTATTTGATCTCTCATGCTTCACTTAGATTATTTTGAGAGTCTTTTAGCATGGTAATTTGCTTAATGTTAATATACTTGGTATTCAAGATATGTGAAACTTTCTTTTGAGTGAATTGAATACTAAGATAAGTTTGATGCTTGATAATTGTTTTGAGATATGGAGGTGATAATATCAAAGTCGTGCTAGTTGGCTGATTATGAATTTGAGAAATACTTGTGTTGAAGTTTGCAAGTCCCATAGCATGCACGTATGGTTAAAGTTGTGTAACAAATTTGAAACATGAAGTGTACCTGGCTTGTGCATCCTTATGAGTGGCGGTCGGGGACGAGCGATGGTCTTTTCCTACCAATCTATCCCCCTAGGAGCATGCGCGTAGTGCTTGAATTTTTGATGACTTCTAAATTTTTGCAATAAGTATATGCGTTCTTTTGACTAATGTTGAGTCCATGGATTATACGCACTCTCACCTTTCCGCCTTTGCTAGCCTCTTCGGTACCGTGCATTGCCCTTTCTCACCTTGAGAGTTGGCGCAAACTTCGCCGGTGCATCCAAACCCTGTGATACGATGCGCTCTATCACACATAAACCTCCTTATATCTTCCTCAAAACAGCCACCATACCTACCTATCATGGCATTTCCATAGCCATTCCGAGATATATTGCCATGCAACTTCCACCATCATCATCATGACATACATTACTTTTGTCATATTGCCGTTGCATGATCTTGTAGTTGACATTGTATTTGTGGCAAAGCCACCATGCATTATTTTCCATACATGTCACTCTTGATTCATTGCACCATCCCGGTACACCGCCGGAGGCATTCATATAGAGTCATATCTTATTCTAAGTTTCGAGTTGTAATCCTTGTGTTGTAATCAATAGAAGTGTGATGATCATCATTATTAGAGCATTGCCCAAATAAAAAAAAGAGAAAGGCCAAAAAGAAAAGAAAAAGAAAGGCCCAAAAAAATAAAAAAAATAAAAAGGGCAATGCTACTATCTCTTTTTCCACACTTGTGCTTCAAAGTAGCACCTTGTTCTTCATATAGTGAGTCTCATAAGTTGTCTTTTTCATACTAGTGGGAATTTTTCATTATAGAACTTGGCTTGTATATTCCTACGATGGGCTTCCTCAAATGCCCTAGGTCTTCGTGAGCAAGCAAGTTGGATGCACACCCACTAGTTTTCTTTTGTTGAGCATTCATAGCTCTAGTGCATCCATTGCATGGCAATCCCTACTCACTCACATCAATACCTATTGATGGGCATCTCCATAGCCCGTTGATACGCCTAGTTGATGTGAGACTTTCTCCTTTTTTGTCTTCTCCACACAATCCCCATCATCATATTCTATTCCACCCATAGTGCTATATCCATGGCTCACGCTCATGTATTGCGTGAAGGTTGAAAAAGTTTGAGATTATTTAAGTATGAAACAATTGCTTGGCTTGTCATCGGGGGTATAGAAGTTGGGAACATCTTTGTGTGACGAAAATGAAGCATAGCCTAACTATATGCTTTTGTAGGGATGAACTTTCTTTTGCCATGTTATTTTGATAAGACATGATTGCTTTGATTAGTATGCTTGAAGTATTATTATTTTTGTGTCAATATGAACTTTTGTCTTGAATCTTTCGGATCTGAATATTCATATCACAATTAAGAAGATTTACATTGAAATTATGCCAAAGTATCACTCCGCATCAAAAATTCTTTTTTATCATTTACCTACTCGAGGACGAGCAGGAATTAAGCTTGGGGATGCTTGATACGTCTCCAACGTATCTAGAATTTTTGATTGCTCCATGCTACTTTATCTACTGTTTTGGACTATATTGGGCTTTATTTTCCACTTTTATATTACTTTTGGGACTAACCTATTAACCGGAGGCCCAGCCCAGAATTGCTGTTTTTTGCCTTTTTCAGTATTTCGAAGAAACAAAATACCAAACGGAGTCCAAACGGAATGAAACCTTCGGGATCGTGATTTTCCAACCGAACGTGATCCAGGAGACTTGGACCCTACTCCAAGAAGCTTCCGAGGAGGCCACGAGGGTGGAGGGTGCGCCCCCCTGGGCGTGCCCCCTAACTCGTGGGCCCCTTGGAGCTCCACCGACGTACTCCTTCCTCCTATATATACCTACGTACCCCCAAATGATCAGAAAAGGAGCCAAAAACCTAATTCCACCGCCGCAACCTTCTGTATCCACGAGATCCCATCTTGGGGCCTGTTCCGGAGCTCCGCCGGAGGGGGCATCCACCACGGAGGGCTTCTACATCATCACCATAGCCCCTCCGATGAAGTGTGAGTAGTTTACTTCAGACCTTCGGGTCCATAGCTAGTAGCTAGATGGCTTCTCCTCTCTTTTTGGATCTCAATACAATGTTCTCCCCCTCTCTCGTGGAGATCTATTCGATGTAATCTTCTTTTTGCGGTGTGTTTGTTGAGACCGATGAATTGTGGGTTTATGATCCATTCTTATCTATGGAAAATATTTGATTCTTCTCTAAATTCTTTTATGTATGATTGAGTTATCTTTGCAAGTCTCTTCGAATTATCTTATTTGGTTTGGCCAACTAGATTGGTATTTCTTGCAATGGGAGAAGTGCTTAGCTTTGGGTTCAATCTTGTGGTGTCCTTACTCAGTGATAGAAAGAGTTGCAAGGCACGTATTATATTGTTGCCATCGAGGATAACAAGATGGGTTTTTTATCATATTGCATGAATTTATCCCTCTACATCATGTCATCTTGCTTACGATGTTACTCTGTTTTTACTTAATACTCTAGATACATGCTGGATAGCGGTCGATGAGTGGAGTAATAGTAGTAGATGCAGAATCATTTCGATCTACTTGTTTTGGACGTGATGCCTATATACATGATCATTGCCTAGATATACTCATAACTATGCTCAATTCTGTCAACTGCTCAACAGTAATTTGTTCACCCACCGTAGAATACTTATGCTCTTGAGAGAAGCCTCTAGTGAAACCTATGGCCCCTGGGTCTATTCTCATCATATCAATCTCTATCACTTTATTTATTTACTTTGTTTTTACTTTGCCTTTACTTTTACTTTGCATCTATCAATCAAAAATACCAAAAATATTATCTCTATCAGATCTCACTCTCGTAAGTGACCGTGAAGGGATTGACAACCCCTAAGCATTGGTTGCGAGTTGCTATTGTTTTGTGTAGGTACGAGGGACTTGTGCGTGGTCTCCTACTGGATTGATACCTTGGTTCTCAAAAACTGAGGGAAATACTTATGCTACTTTGCTGCATCATCCTCTCCTCTTCGGGGAAACCCAACGCAGTTCTCAAGAGGTAGCAGCCTGACCAAGGAAACTTCTTATACCTTTTATGTCCTTGGGACATGGCATCTTTTCAATAGCATCAACTTTGGCTTTATCAACTTCAATACCTCTCTCGGAGATCTTATGCCCCAAGACAATGCCTTCATTAACCATAAAGTGACACTTGTCCCAATTCAGGACGAGACTAGTGTCTTCGCATCTCTGCAAAACTTGATCAAGGTTGCTCAAACAATCATCAAAAGAGGATCCATAAACCGAGAAATCACCCATGAATACCTCACAAATCTTTTCACAAAAATCAGAGAATATAGCCATCATGCATCTTTGAAAGGTAGCAGGTGCATTACATAAACCAAAAGGCATACGTCTATAAGCAAAAGTACCAAAAGGGCAAGTAAAAGTAGTTTTAGATTGATCCTTCGCTGACCCAGGTATTTGAGAGAAACCAGAATAACCATCTAGAAAGCATAAATGTGTGTGTTTGGATAGTCTTTCTAGCATTTGATCAATAAAAGGTAAAGGGTAATGATCTTTCTTAGTAGCTTTATGTAACTTACGGAAATCAATTACCATCCTATAACCCGTAATAATTCTTTGCGGGATCAATTCATCTTTATTATTAGGAACAACGGTAATACATCCCTTTTTAGGAACACAATGGACAGGGCTTACCCATTCACTATCAGCAACGGGATAAATAATACCTGCCTCAAGGAGCTTTAGTATATCCTTTCTTACCACTTCCTTCATCTTGGGATTTAATCGTCTTTGAGGATCTCTAACCGTTTTAGCATCTTTCTCTACTGTAATTTTGTGTTGGCATAATGTGGGACTAATGCCCTTAAGATCATCTAGAGTATATCCAATAGCTGCTCGGTGCTTCTTCAGATTTTTCAATAATCTTTCTTCTTCTTTCTTTGAAAGGTTAGCACTAATAATAACAGGATATATTTCCTTTTCATCAAGATAAGCATACTTAAGATTATCAGGTAATGGTTTAAGTTCAAACACGGGATCACCCTTGGGTGGAGGGGGGTCCCCAAGAATTTCAACGGGAAGGTTATGTTTCAGCATAGGTTCCTGTTTAAGGAACACTTCATATATTTCCTCTCTTTCCTTCATAAACATATTGTTTTCATGGTCTAGCAAATATTGTTCCAACGGATCAGTTGGAGGAACAACAATGGAAGCAAGACCAATAATTTCATCCTTACTAGGTGGTTCCCTATCACGAGGTTTTCTACTAAACTTAGCAAAATTAAACTCATGAGACATACCATCTATGCCAATAGTGACAGTATTCTTTTCACAATTAATCTTAGCACTAGCCATATTCAAGAAGGGTCTACAAAAAATAATGGGAAAAAATCATCTTGTGGGGAACCAAGAACAAGAAAATCAGGAGGGTATTTAACCTTCCCACACAAAACTCCAACATCTCTAACAATCCCAAAGGGTTTAATGGTATCCCTGTTAGCAAGCTTAATAGTAACATCAATGTCTTCTAATTCAATGGGTGCAATGTCATGCATAATTTCTTGATACAAGGTATAAGGTATTGCACTAGCACTAGCACCCATATCACATAAGCCATGATAACATTGATCTCCTATTTTAACAGAAATAACAGGCATGCCTTCGACAGGTCTAGGTGTCTTAGTATCTGGACTAGCAATATTAGCAGTCTCACCACATAAATAAATAACATGCCCATCTAAATCATCATCCAAGAGATCTTTAACCATAGAAATACTAGGTTCAACATTAATTTGCTCAGGAGGTGTATAAGTCCTAGTATTACTCTTACGAACAACAGTCGAAGTTTTAGCATGATCCTTTATCCTAATAGGAAAAGGAGGTTTCTCAACATAAGTAGTACGAACAATAGGATCACTATAGGTAATAGTCTTTTCTTCGACTGTAATAGGTGCAACTACTTTCACTTCAACAGGAGGATTATATTTAAACCACTTCTCTTTAGGGAGATCAACGTGAGTAGCAAAAGATTCACAGAAAGAAGCTACTATCTCAGAGTCAAGTCCATACTTAGCGCTAAATCCACGAAAAGCATTGGTATCCATAAAAGATTTAACACAATCGAACTTAGGTGTCATACATGACTCCTTACCATCGTCGGAACACCAATCTTTAGAGTTGCGTTTAATTCTTTCCAATAAGTCCCATTTGAAATCAATAGTCTTCAGCATATAAGAACCAGCACAGGAAGTATCGAGCAGGTTGGGATTATCAAGAGAAAGCTGAGCATAAAAGTTCTGAATAATCATTTCCCGTGAGAGCTCATGATTGGGGCATGAATATAACATCGACTTAAGCCTCCCCCAAGCTTGAACGATGCTTTCTCCTTCGCGAGGCCAGAAATTATATATGTAATTACGATCACGATGAACAAGATGCATAGGATAGAACTTCTGGTGAAATTCCAACTTCAATCGCTTATAATTCCAAGATCTCGTATCATCACATAGCCTATACCATGTCAATGCATCTCCCTTCAAAGATAAAGGGAAGACCTTCCTTTTGACAACATCATCGGGAATACTTGCAATCTTAAATAATCCACAAACTACATCCACAAAGATAAGGTGTAAATCGGGATGCAATGTTCCGTCTCCTGCAAATGGATTAGCTAGCAGTTTCTCTATCATACCCGAATGAATCTCAAAGTAAATATTTTCATAAAGTTCAGTAGGTTGAGGATCAACTCTTTTCTCTTCTGGTTGGGGTGAAGATACCCCAAACAAGCCCCTCAAAGGATTAGTTTCCATAGTGACAAGTAACAGAAAATTTCAGCACACTATATAAATGTTTCCTTACCAAGTTCCACTCACCAAAAGCGCTACACTCCCTGGCAATGGCGCTAGAAAAGAGTCTTGATGACCCACAAGTGTAGGGGATCAATCGTAGTCCTTTCGATAAGTAAGAGTGTCGAACCCAACGAGGAGCAAAAGGAAATGATAAGCGGTTTTCAGTAAGGTTTTCTCCGCAAGCACTAAAATTGTAGGTGATAGATGGTTTTGTGATAAGATAAATAGTAATGAGTAACAAGTAAATAAAGTAAACAAAGTGCAGCAAGGTGGCCCAATCCTTTATGTAGCAAAGGATAAGCCTGGACAATTTCTAATAATGAGAAAGGAGCTCCCGAGGACACATGGGAATTATCGTCAAGCTAGTTTTCATCACGTTCATATGATTCGCGTTTGCTACTTTGATAATTTGATATGTGGGTGGACCGGTACTTGGGTACTGCCCTTACTTGGACAAGCATCCCACTTATGATTAACCCCTATTGCAAGCGTCCACAACTACAAAAGAAGTATTAAGGTAAACCTAACCACAACATTAAACATATGGATCCATATCAGCCCCTAACGAAGCAACACATAAACTAGGGTTTAAGCTTCTGTCACTCTAGCAACCCATCATCTACTTATTACTTCCCCATGCCTTCCTCTAGGCCCAAATAATGGTGATGTGTCATGTAGTCGATGTTCACATAACACCACTAGAGGAAAAGACAACATACATCTCATCAAAATATCGAACGAATACCAAATTCACATGACTACTAATAGCAAGACTTCACCCATGTCCTCAGGAACAAACGTAACTACTCACAAAGCATATTCATGTTCATATTCAGAGGAGTAATAATATGCATAAAGGATCTGAACATATGATCTTCCACCAAGTAAACCAATTAGCATCAACTACAAGGAGTAATCAACACTACTAGCAACCCACATGTACCAATTTGTGGTTTTGATACAAGATTAGATACAAGAGATGAACTAGGGTTTTGAGAGGAGATGGTGTTGGTGAAGATGTTGATGGAGATTGACCCCTTCTCGATGAGAGGATCGTTGGTGATGATTTCCCCCTCCCGGAGGGAAGTGTCCCCGGCAGAACAGCTCCGCCGGAGCCCTAGATTGATTCCGCCAAGGTTCCGCCTCGTGGCGGCGGAGTTTCGTCCCGTAAGCTTGCCCCTGATTTTTTCCAGGGTAAAAGCTCTGATATAGCATAAGATGGACACCGGAGGACCACCAGGGGGCCCAGGAGATAGGGGCGCGCCTTGTAGGGGGGGGGCGCCCTCCACTCTCCTGGACAGGGTGTGGGCCCCCTGGTGTATTTCTTTTGCTCAAAAATTCTTATTAATTCCAAAAGGATGTTTCGTGGAGTTTCAGGACTTTTGGAGCTGTGCAGAATAGGTTTCCAATGTTTGCTCCTTTTCCAGCCAGAATTCCAGCTACCGGCATTCCCCCTCTTCATGGTAAACCTTGTAAAATAAGAGAGAATAGCCATAAGTATTGAGATATAATGTGTAATAACAGCCCATACTGCAATGAATATTGATATAAAAGCATGATGCAAAATGGACATATCAATATGTTTCTCGTTTATGGATGTGACAAAGAGCTTGTCGTAAGTGGTTACGTCGATGCTAGCTTTCACACTGATCCAGATGACTCTAAGTCGCAAACCAGATACATATTTTTATTGAATGGTGGAGCTATCAGTTGGTGCAGTTCCAAGTAGTGCGTCGTGGCGGGATCTACGTGTGAAGCGGAGTACATAGCTGCTTCGGAAGCATCAAATGAACGAGTCTGGATGAAGGAGTTCATATCCGATCTAGGTGTAATACCTAGTGCATCGGGTCCAATGAAAATCTTTTGTGACAATACTGGAGCAATTGTCTTGGTGAAGGAATCCAGATTTCACAAAAAGACCAAACACATCAAGAGATGCTTCAATTCCATCCGAGATTTGGTCAAGGAGGGAGACACGGAGATTTGCAAAATACATACGGATCTGAATGTTACAAACCCGCTGACTAAGCCTCTTCCATGAGCAAAACATGATCAGCACCAAGACTCCATGGGTGTTGGATTCATTACAATGTAATACAGATTATTTACTCTAGTGCAAGTGGGAGACTGAAGGAAATATGCCATAGAGGCAATAATAAAGTTGTTATTTTATATTTCCTTATTCACGATAAATGTTTATTATTCATGCTAGAATTGTATTAACAGGAAACTTGATACATGTGTGAATACATAGACAAAACACCGTGTCCCTAGTATGCCTCTACTAGACTAGCTCGTTGATAAAAGATGGTTAAGTTTCATAGCCAAGGACATGAGTTGTCATTTGATGAATAAGATCACATCATTAGTGGAAAGATGTGATGGAAAAGACCCATCTGTTAGCTTAGCATAATGATCATTCAGTTTTATTGCTACTGCTTTCTTCATGTCAAATACATATTCCTCATACCATGAGATTATGAAACTCCCGAACACCAGAGGAATACCTTGTGTGCTATCAAACATCACAACGTAACTGGGTGATTATAAAGATGCTCTACAGGTATCTCCGAAGGTGTTTGTTGGGTTGGCATAGATCGAGATTAGGATTTGTCACCCCGACTATCGGAGAGGTATCTCTGAGCCCTCTTGGTAGTGCGCATCATATGAAGCCTTGCAAGAACTGTGACTAATGAGTTAGTTGCGGGATGATGCATTACGGAACGAGTAAAGAGACTTGCCGGTAATGAGGTTGAACTATGTATGAAGATACCGACGATCAAATCTCGAGCAAGTAAGATACCGATGACAAAGGGAATAACGTATGTTGACATTGCGGTTCGACCGATAAAGATCTTCGTAGAATATGTGGGAACCAATATGAGCATCGAGGTTCCGCTATTGGTTATTGACCTGAGAAGTGTCTTGGTCATGTCTACATAGTTCTCGAACCCATAGGGTCCGCACGCTTAACGTTCGATGACAATTTGCATTATATGTATTATGTATTTTGGTGACCGAAGATTGTTCAGAGTCCCAGATGAGATCACGGACATGACGAGGAGTCTCGAAACGGTTGAGAGGTAAAGATTGATATATTTGAAGGTGATATTTGATACGTCTCCAACGTATCTATAATTTATGAAGTATTCATGCTAATATATTATCATTCTTGGATGTTTTACAATCATTTTATAGCAACTTCATATCATTTTTGGGGACTAACCTATTGACCCAGTGCCCAGTGTCAGTTGTTGTTTTTTGCTTGTTTTTTACATCACATGAAATCAATATGAAATGGAGTCCAAAGACCGCGTAACTTTTTGGAGATTTTTTATGGACCAGAAGACCACCAGTGGGCCAAGGAAGCACCTAGGGGCTGCTCAGGGGAGCAGCACCCACCAGGGTGCGCCAGGAGGCCCAGGCGCGCCCTGGTAGGTGCTGCCCACCTCGGGCGCCCCCTGAACCGCCTCTTCGCCCTATAAATTCCCAAATATTCCAAAACCCTTGGGGGTAGCCCTAGATCAGAAGTTTCACTACTGCAAGGCCTCTGTATCCACGAGGTCCAATCTAGACCCCATTCTGGCATCCTACCGGAGGCGGGAATCATCACCGGTGGCCATTTTCATCATCCCGGCGGCCACCACGATGAGGAGGGAGTAGTCCACCCTCAGGGCTGAGGGTTTGTACCAGTAGCTATGTGTTTAATCTCTCTCTCTCTCTCTCTCTTGTGTTCTTGAGATGTCACGATCTTGATGTATCGCGGGCTTTGTTAATATAGTCGGATCATATGGTGTTTTCCCCTCGCTATCTTGTTGTGATGAATTGAGTTTTTCCCTTTGAGATTTCGTTGTTATCGGATCGAATACTTTTATGGATTTGAGAACACTTGATATATGTCTCGCAATTGAATACTCGTGTTGACAATGGGGTATCATATTGATTCACTTGATATATGTTTTTGCACTCAAATCGCGGATTCCCGAGGTGACATTGGGGTAATCTATGCATAGGGGTTGATGCACGTTCTTGTCTTTATTTCTCCGATAGAAATCTTGGGGCACTCTTTGAAGTTCTTTGAGTTGGATTGAGTATTATAAATATGAATTTCCTTTGGTGTTATTTTAGTAGAAACTCTAGGATAGATCGAATGGAAAGAATAGCTTTGTGTTATTTTAGTACGAACTCTTGAATAGATCGAACAGAAAGAATAGCTTTGAGGTGGTTTCGTACCCTACAACCAATTTATTCTTATGTTCTCCGCTAGATAAGAAATTTGGAGTGATTCTTCATCGCACTTTGAGGGATGGTTATATGATCCAATTATATTAGCATTGTTGAGGGATTGCACTAGCGAAATTACGGACCCTAGGCCTCATTTTCCATCATTGCAATACCGTTTGTGCTCCGTTTTACTATATACTACCTTGCTGTTTTTATTGTTCGCACTACAAAAACTCATATCTACTATCCATACTACACTTTTGTCTTGATCTCCATGCCGAACTAGTGCACCTATACAATTTTCCATTGTATTGGGTGTGTTGGGGACACAAGAGATTTCTTGTATTTGATTGCAGGGTTGCTTGAGAGAGACTATCTTCATCCTATGCCTCCCACGGATTGATAAACCTTAGGTCATCCACTTGAGGGAAATTTGCTACTGTCCTACAAAACTCTATGCTTGGAGGCCCAACACGTGTCTACAAGAATGAAGTTGCGTAATAGACATCAAGCTCTTTTCTAGCGCCGTTGCCCGGGAGGTGAGTGCATGAAGGTATATCTTTAGATCTTGCAATTGAATCTTTTAGTTTCTTGTTTTATCACTAGTTTGGTTTATAAAAAGAAAATTACAAAAAAGGAATTGAGGTTGCATCATATTATTGATCATCTTTATAATATCTTTCTTGAAAATTATGGATCGGAAAGTTGTTCTCAATTGTTAGAAGAAGAATGCTATAAAATGTTTGGCATAGAATCTTTGAATGATGAGCATGATTGCAATGTTGTTGGCATGAACTCTTTGAATATCCATGATGCTAATGATATGCAAAGCCACAAGCTTGGGGACGCTATGTTTGATGAAGATGATGTTTTTAGTCCCCCAAGATTTGATGTGCAAATTTTTTATAATGATTGTATGCCTCCTATTTATGATGATTGTAATGATGAAAGTGGATTCAGAGAGGTCATGACTTTATTTAATGATGAATCCACCATTTTGGATGAGGCTTCAATAGACTATGAGAACAAGGTCGCTATCTATGATGATTATGGTGATGACATGTATGCTATATTGAATAATTATACCCATGAAACTTGTCATCATGATTTTAATTTTCAATCTCATGATAGTTATTTTGTTGAGTTTGCTCCCACCACTATTCATGAGAATAAATTTGCTTTTGTGGAGAGTAACAAAATTGTGCTTATGTGTCATGAAAAGAATGCTTTATGTGATGGTTATATTGTTGAATTTATTCATGATGCTATTGAAAATTATTATGAGAGAGGAACATGTGCTTTCACATATCTCAATAATATCAAGTTTCCTCTCTATGTGTTGAAAGTTTTGAAGTTATGCATGTTTTGCCTTCCTATGATAGTTGATTATTGTTCCCATGAATTACTAGCTCACAAAATCCCTACGCATAGGAAGTGGGTTAGGCTTAAATGTGCTTGCCATGTGATTCATGATGCTCTTTTTCATGTTTCAATCTTTATCTTTTATGCGAGCATCATTGAACACATCAAGCCTAGCTAAAAGCCATTAAAGAAAAGCGCTTGTTGGGAGACAATCCAACACTTTTACCTACTGTTTTTGTGTTCACATGATTATGCTACTGTAGTAATCATGTTTTATTGTTTTTGTTTCAATAAAGTGCCAAGTAAAGCCTTTGGGATCATGTTGGGTGATAGTTGATTTGATCTTGCTGAAAAATAGAAACTTTTGCGCTCACGAAAATAACTCTAACTTTTAACATAAGAGTTTGAGTTGATTCTTGTTGCAGAATATTAATATACAAATTTCTCACGTGTTCCATTTTTCATAATTTTTGGAGTCACAGAACTATGGTTTGAGTACAGATTACTACAGACTGTTATGTTTTTGACAGATTCTGTTTTCAATGCATAGTTTGCTTGTTTCCTAGTTTCTATGGCTTATATTGCTCAATATAAATTGTAGAAATGATATGCTACAGTAGGAATTGTGTGGAAACAATTATTAATCTTGTATTTGACAGTACCAAAAGTGAAATGGTTTGCTCTTTATCATACTAACCTATCTCACAAAGTTCCGTTAAGTTTTGTGTGATTGAAGTTTTCAAGTTTGGGTGAGATGTCGATATGAGGAGAATAAGGAGTGACAAAACCCTAAGCTTGGGGATGCCCAAGGCACCCCAAGTTAATATCCAAGGAATATCCAAGCAACTAAGCTTGGGGATGCCCCGGAAGGCATCCCCTCTTTCGTCTCCAACATTATTGGTAACCTCATTTGGAGCTATGTTTTCATTCGTCACATGACATGTGTTTTGCTTGGAGCGTCAATTTATTTTGTTAGGACTTTCTTGCTGTTATTTATAATAATGTTTTTGCACCTTTTATTTCAATAAAAGCGGCAATGCTAGCCTTTGCCATGCTTATTTTGCAAGTTTACATGTTGCTGTTTCAAAACAGAAAGCTTATCGATGTTGCAAAAAATCCCTAGAATTGTCATAATGTGATAAAGTGCTGAAACTTTTTGAAAAATAATATATGATAAATTTTCTAGAGTGTGGTATTTTTTTCATAATTTTTGGGGTTAGGGAAGTATGATGAATCTTGCATTCTTTACAGACTGTACTGTTTTGGCAGATTGCTGTTATGTTTGCATATGTTTGCTTATTTAATGATTTTATTTGAGAACAGGAGTACTGAATATGCAGAGACATTTAGTATTCAATGTTGAATAATAATTTTGGTGATTTTCTACAGTATATAATGATAAGGTTTTGCATTGATTTATACTAACTTACCTCACAAGTTCTTGTTGAGTTTTGTGTGGATGAAGTTTTTGAGATTTAGGGAAACCGTGATATAAGAGGAATTAAGGAGACACAAAAGCTCAAGCTTGGGGATGCCCAAAGCATCCCAAGCTAATATCCTAAGAAGTCTCAAGCATCTAAGCCTGGGGATGCACCGGTAGGCATCCCACCTTTCTTCTTCAACAATTACCGGTTAGTATCGGTTGAGCCTAAGTTTTTGCTTCTTCACATGAGTTTTGCTATTATTGGAATGTCATTTTGTTTTGTTTTGCTTGATGCTTTAATAAAACTAGGTGAGACCCCGCACGTTGTTGCGGGAGTATTGTGCAACATTTTCAATGAGACTCATTGCATGAGACATAAATATTTTGAGTAATACGAGCTAAAACTGATAATACATATTAGTAATTGTATTTGATTATTATATAGTTGTAAAATATTTATTAAATATAAATAACATAATGAAATGAAAATTCTCTTGTATGTTTGCATGTTGAGGTGAGTCATTTTCCATACATGTTGCATGATGATGTGACATGCTTGCATGTTGAAAGAAATAGGGTAGTGGAGGTGGGCCTTTTTCCATGCATGTTGTGTGATGAGGTGGCATGCTTGCATGTTGAGAGAAATAGTTTAGTGGGGGCTAGCTATTTAGATATATAAGATACTTAGATCTGAAAGTTTTAAATAAAATAGAGTACTCAAATAGCTACTCATTTACATAACTACTCGCTTGATCTTCACTTATATCTTTTTGGAGTAGTTTGTCATTTACTCTCGTGCTTCACTTATATCTTATGAGTAAAGTGTTGAATGAATTGAATATCATGGAGTTGGAATTACATGTTCATATCATGCCTAGTAGTGGCTACACATTGGGTTTAGAAAGTGAAAGCTTTTGAAGCTTGGCAATCACAATACTGGTCATACAAGCAATTCACGAATAATTAGTATAAGGAAGAGAACTTTCACATGCAAATACACTATCTTGGAAATATTTTGTGATTGTGAGCCCCCATCAAAATATTATATGCCAAAATTGTTTGTTGGACAAGGAAGACAACATAATGACTTATGTTTGTTCATATTCACATAGAAGTTATATTGTCATAGATCCTTCAACATGTGGTGCTTGCCCCTATATTTGCTAGCCAAAAATTCCACACCAAGTAGAGATACTACTTGTGCATCCAAAAAACATTAAACCCAAATCTTGTTTTGAGAGTCCACCATACCTACCTATGGATTGAGCAAGATCCTTCAAGTAAGTTGTCATCGGTGCAATAAGGCAATAAAAATTGCTTCTAAAAGTGTTAGATCATTTAGTGTAAGAGAAAATTGAGCGTTGTACGAACTTGTGATGGCAACGAATAAAAGCGACAGACTGCATAATAAAGGTTGCTATCATAAGGGGCAATATAACGTGACATTCTTTTGCACTAAGGGGTTGAGCATGCAAACAAATAAGCGCATGGCAACCTCAGTTTCCCTCTGCGGAGGGCCTATCTTTTACTTTTTAGTATTTACTTTTATGCAAAGAGTCAAAGTTTTTCTCTCTCTTCCTTTTTATTTTTCTCCTTTGGCAAGCATCATGTGGTGAGGAAAGATCTAGACACATATATCCAATTGGATATGGGTATCATGAGTTATTCTTGCTGACATCACCCTTGAGGTGAGTGCATTGGGAGGCAAAATTATAAGCCCTATCTTTCTATGTGTCTGGTTGAAACATTTTGCTCATGTGTATGCGGTGAGTGTTAGCAATCATAAAAGACCATATGATGGTTGAGGATGTGGAGCTCTTACTTAGACTCTGTTGAATAAGTTGAATTGCAATTGCTTGGTGACTGAGAACATAGGTTGTTCAGTTTCAAGAGAATTCATTATTTGAACCTTAACATGTGAATTGGTTGCTACTATAACATGAGAAGTTTTATAAGAAAAAATTGTTGTTATGATGCTAGGAAAAGTGATTGAAATTATCATTGATCAAACTTATGCACTTTGCTAGCATTCACACTTCATAAAATATTTCTTTTATCATTTACCTACTCGAGGGCGAGTAGGAATTAAGCTTGGGGATGATGATACGTCTCCAACGTATCTATAATTTATGAAGTATTCATGCTAATATATTATCATTCTTGGATATTTTACAATCATTTTATAGCAACTTCATATCATTTTTTGGGACTAACCTATTGACCCAGTGCCCCGTGCCAATTGATGTTTTTTGCTTGTTTTTACATCGCAGGAAATCAATATCAAACAGAGTCCAAAAACCACGTGACTTTTTTGGAGATTTTTTTGAAGCACCTGGGGGGCTACTCAAGGGGAGCAGCACCCACCAGGGCGCGCCAGGAGGCCCAGGCACGCCCTGGTGGGTGCTGCACACCCCGGGCGCCTCCTAAACCGCCTCTTTGCCCTATAAATTCCCAAATATTCCAAAACCCTTGGGGTAGCCCTAGATCAGAAGTTTCACCGCTGCAAGGCCTCTGTATCCATGAGATCCAATCTATACCCCATTCCGGCATCCTGCCGGAGGGGGGAATCATCACCGGTGGCCATCTTCATCATCCCGGCGGCCACCACGATGAGGAGGGAGTAGTCCACCCTCGGGGCTGAGGGTTTGTACCAGTAGCTATGTGTTTAATCTCCCTCTCTCTCTTGTTCTTGAGATGTCACGATCTTGATGTATCGCGGGCTTTGTTAATATAGTCGGATCATATGGTGTTTTCCCCTCTCTATCTTGTTGTGATGAATTGAGTTTTTCCCTTTGAGATTTCGTTGTTATCGGATCGAATACTTTTATGGATTTGAGAACATTTGATATATGTCTCGCAATTGAATACTCGTGGTGACAATGGGGTATAGTATTGATTCACTTGATATATGTTTTTGCACTCAACTCGTGGATTCCCGAGGTGACATTGGGGTAATCTATGCATAGGGGTTGACGCATGTTCTTGTCTTTATTTCTTCGATAGAAATCTTGGGGCACTCTTTGAAGTTCTTTGAGTTGGATTGAGTATTATGAATATGAATTTGCTTTGGTGTTATTTTAGTACAAACTCTAGGATAGATCAAATGGAAAGAATAGCTTTGTGTTATTTTAGTACGAACTCTTGAATAGATCGAACAGAAAGAATAGCTTTGAGGTGGTTTCGTACCCTACAACCAATTTATTCTTATGTTCTCCGCTAGATAGGAAATTTGGAGTGATTCTTCATCGCACTTTGAGGGATGGTTATGTGATCCAATTATATTAGCATTGTTGAGGGATTGCACTAGCGAAATTACGGACCCTAGGCCTCATTTTCCATCATTGCAATACCGTTTGTGCTCCATTTTATTATATACTACCTTGCTGTTTTTTATTGTTCGCACTACAGAAAATCATATCTACTATCCATACTACACTTTTTATCATCATCTCTTCGCCAAACTAGTGCACCTATACAATTTTCCATTGTATTGGGTGTGTTGGGGACACAAGAGATTTCTTGTATTTGATTGCAGGGTTGCTTGAGAGAGACTATCTTCATCCTACACCTCCCACGGATTGATAAACCTTAGGTCATCCACTTGAGGGAAAATTGCTACTGTCCTACAAAACTCTGCGCTTGGAGGCCCAACACGTGTCTACAAGAATAAAGTTGTGTAGTAGACATCAATATTCGGACACCAGAATGGTTCCGGAGTGTTTCGGGTATTTTTCGGAGTACTGAGGGGTTACCGGAACCTCCCAGGGGAAGTAATGGGCCATATGGGCCATAGGGGAGAGGCAAGGCAACCCACAAGGGGGTGGCACACCCCCCCCATGGGGAGTCTGGATTGGACGGGGGGAGGGGGCGCGCCTCCCCCCTTTCCTTCTCCCTCTCCTTCTCCTTCCCCTTTTCCCCCTCCGATAGAAGGAGGGGGGCGAATAGGACAAGGAGTCCAAGTGGTATCCCTCCCCACTTAGCGCGCCCTAGGCCGGCCTCCTCCCCTCTCCCTCCTTTATATACGGGGGCAGGGGGGGCACCTCTAGGCACATCAATTGTTCTTAGCCGTGTGCGGTGCCCCCTCCACCGTTTACTCCTCCAATCATATTGTCGTAGTGCTTAGGCAAAGCCCTGCACGGATCACCATCACCGTCACCACACCTCGTGTTGACGGAACTCATCTACTCATTCGACCATCTACTGGATCAAGAATTCGAGGGACGTGATTGCACTAAACGTGTGCATAACTCGGAGGTACCGTACGTTCGGTGCTTGATCGACTGAATCGACAAGACGTTCGACTACATCAACCGCGTTAAGCTAACGCTTCCGCTTTCGGTCTACGAGGGTACGTGGACACACTCTCCCCCTCTCGTTGCTATGCATCTCCTAGATAGATCTTGCGTGAGCGTAGGAATTTTTTTGAAATTGCATGCTACGTTTCCCAACACTCCTCTGTCAGGGAATGCGGTAATTTCAAAAAAATTCCTACGATCATGCAAGATCTATCTATGTGATGCATAGCAACGAGAGGGGAGAGTGTGTCCACATACCCTCGTAGACCGAAACTGGAAGTGTTTAGTTAACACGGTTGATGTAGTCGGATGTCTTCGCGATCCAACCGATCCAAGCACCGGACGTACGGCACCTCCGCGTTTAGCACACTTCAGCTCGGAGACATCCCTCGTCCTCTTGATCCAGTTGAGGCCGAGGGAGAGTTTTGTCAGCACGACGGCGTGGTGACGGTGATGATGAAGTTACCGGCGCAGGGCTTCGCCTAAGCACTACGACGATATGATGGAGGTGTGTAACTATGGAGGTGGCACCGCACATGGCTAAACAATTGTCAACTTGTGTGTTCTAGGGTTCCCCTGCCCCCGTATATAAAGGAGCAAGGGGGAGGCCGGCTGGGCCCTGTAGGGTGCACCCCAAGTAGGATTCCTACTGGGAATCCTATTCCTAGTAGGTTTCCAACTTGGGAAAGGGAGGGGGAAGGAAGGAGAGGGAGAGAGCGAAGGCAAGGGGGGTGCCCCCCTTCCTTGTCCTATTTGGAATCAGGGGAGGGGGCACGCGGCCTGCCCTGGCCGTCCCCTCGCTCTCTCTCCACTAGGGCCCATCGAGGCCCATTAGTTCCCTCGGGGGTTCCGGTAACCCTCCGGCACTCCGGTTTTATCTGGAACACTTCCGCTGTCCGAATATAGTCGTCCAATATATCAATCTTTATGTCTCGACCATTTCGAGACTCCTCGTCATGTCCGTGATCACATCCGGGACTCCAAACAATCTTCGGTACAACATATCACATAAACTCATAATACCAATCGTCATCGAACATTAAGCGTGCGGACCCTACGGGTCCGAGAACTATGTAGACATGACCGAGACACGTCTCCGGTCAATAACCAATAGCGGATCCTGGATGCTCATATTGGTTCCTACATATTCTATGAAGATCTTTATCGGTCAAACGGCATAGCAACATACGTTGTTCTCTTTGTCATCGGTATGTTACTTGCCCAAAATTCGATCGTCGGTATTTCAATACCTAGTTCAATCTCGTTACCGGCAAGTCTCTTTACTCGTTCCATAATACTTCATCCCGCAACTAACTCATTAGTCACAATGCTTGCAAGGCTTATAGTGATGAGTATTACCGAGAGGGCCCAAAGATACCTCTCCGAAACACGGAGTGACAAATCCTAATCTCGATCTATGCCAACCCAACAAACACCTTCGGAGACACCTGTAGAGCACCTTTATAATCACCTATGATGTGACATTTGGTAGCACACAAAGTGTTCCTCCGGTATTCGGGATTTGCATAATGTCATAGTCTGAGGAACTTGTATAAGTCATGGAGAAAGCAATAGCAATGAAACTAACACGATCATAATGCTAAGCTAATAGATGGGTCGTGTCCATCACATCATTCTCCTAATGATGTGATCCCGTTCATCAAATGACAACACATGTCTATGGTTAGGAAACATAACCATCTTTGATTAACGAGCTAGTCAAGTAGAGGCATACTAGGGACTATATGTTTTGTCTATGCATTCACACATGTACTAAGTTTCTGATTAATACAATTCTAGCAGGAATAATAAACATTTATCATGAATTAAGGAAATAAATAATAACTTTATTATTGCCTCTAGGGCATATTTCCTTCATCCTCCTCATCCGATGAGCCATCGGAGGACTCAACATACTGCCTGTACAAATAAGAAGGGACAACTGTTTTCAGCTCCGAAGATTCGTCGAACAGTTGCCGAGCATGGTAGAGGATGGTACCTGGCGGGGCGGTCAGAGGACTCAGGTTGAACGGAGATGGAGGAGAAGCGACGGGGAGCCCTGCTGGATCACCGAAGGTGACGGAGACGTAGATTTTCGACGGGGCTGTGGCGTGGTGGCTGGGGTGGTGGAGCAGCCGCGACAACAAGAGATAAAGAAGAAAGGGGAGAAAATGGGGAGGATGGAGTCGCGTGGTCCGGGAAGGGTTTTGGGTGGGGTTGGGGTATTGGATTTGTACGTTTCGCGTGTCGAGACTCCCGCAAACTTCCCCCACTTTTGTCTCCCTTTTGTGGGAGAAATCACGTCTGAAATGTCCCGTGGACCGATACATGACCGTGTTGGATGGCTTCCACGGTGCGGACAGTGTGGTCTGTATGGTTGCGGGAGGTTTACAGGTCCACCTTGAAGATGCCCTCAAACTAACATAGCAGTGGGAAGCGAGCGCTTTTCTACATGATCCTTGTTCACATATGATATTGATTTTTTTGGAACGAAGATGCTAGAAGTGTCCGGCTTTAAATTAATAAAGCCACCAGGCAGCATCCACACACAACTTAAGTCTTACATACCAAATAAAACAAGTCTGCGAGCCATAGGCTCCGAATATAACTAGGAGGGACAAACATAAGGTCTAGATCACAAAAGCGGAGCCTGAAGATGCTAGATGAAAAGGTAAAAACTCATGGTCACGCAGTCGACCCATCTTGTCAACTCATGGTCCATCACATCATTCTCCTAATGATGTGATCCCATTCATAAAATGACAACACATGTCTATGGTTAGGAAGCTTAATCATATTTGATTAACGAGCTAGTTAAGTAGAGGCATACTAGGGACTATATGTTTTGTCTATGCATTCACACATGTACTAAGTTTCCGGTTAATACAATTCTAGCATGAATAATAAACATTTATCATGAATTAAGGAAATAAATAATATCTTTATTATTGCCTCTAGGGCATATTTTCTTCAGTCTCCCACTTGCACTAGAGTGAATAATTTAGATTATATAGTAATGATTCTAAAAACCATGGAGCTTTGGTGCTGATCATGTTTTGCTCGTGGAATGGGCTTAGTCAACGGGTCTGCAACATTCAGATCCATGTGTATCTTGCAAATCTCTATGTCCCCTTCCAACACTTGATGACGGATGAAATTGAAGCATCTCTTGATGTGCTTGGTTCTCTTGTGAAATCTGGATTGCTTTGCCAAGGCAATTGCACCAGCATTGTCACAAAATATTTTCATTGGACCTGATGCACTAGGTATGACACCTAGATCGGATCTGAACTCCTTCATCCAAACTCCTTCATTTGATGCTTCCAAAGCATCAATGTACGCCACTTCACACGTAGATCCCGCCACGACGCTCTGCTTGGAACTGCACCAACAGACAGCTCCTCCATTCAATAAAAATACGTATCCGGGTTGTGACTTAGAGTCATCTGGATCAGTGTCAAAGCTTGGATCGACATAACCGTTTACGACGAGCTCTTTTTCACCTCAATAAATGCGAAATATATCCTTAGTCCTTTTCAGGTATTTCAGGATGTTCTTGACCGCTGTCCAGTGTTCCACTCCGGGATTACTTTAGTACCTCCCTGCTATGCTTATAGCAAGACATACATCAGGTCTGGTACACAACATTGCATACATGATAGAACCTATGGCTGAAGCATAGGGAATGACTTTCATTTTCTCTCTATCTTCTGCGGTGGTCGGGCTTTCAGTCTGACTCAACTTCACACCTTGTAACACAGGCAAGAACCCTTTCTTTGACTGATCCATTTTGAACTTCTTCAAAACTTTATCAAGGTATGTGCTTTGTGAAAGTCCAATTTAAGCGTCTTGATCTATCTCTACAGATCTTGATGCCCAATATGTACGCAGCTTCTCCGAGGTCTTTCATAGAAAAACTCTTATTCAGGTATCCCTTTATGCTATCCAGAAATTCTATATCATTTCCAATCAACAATATGTCATCTACATATAATATTAGAAATGCTACAGAGATCCCACTCACTTTCTTGTAAATACAAGCTTATCCAAAAGTTTGTATAAAACCATATGCTTTTATCACACTATCAAAACTTTTATTCCAACTCCAAGAGGCTTGCACCAGTGCATAAATGGATCGCTGGAGCTTGCATACTTTGTTAGCACCCTTTGGATCGACAAAACCTTCTGGTTGCATCATATACAACTCTTCTTCCAGAAATCCATTGAGGAATGCAGTTCTGACATCCATTTGCCAAATTTCATAATCATAAAATGCAGCAATTGCTAACATGATTCGAACAGACTTAAGCATCACTACGGGTGAGAAAGTCTCATCATAGTCAACTCCTTGAACTTGTCGAAAACCTTTCGCAACAAGTCGAGCTTTGTAAATAGTAACATTACCGTCTGTGTCGGACTTCTTCTTAAAGATCCATTTATTTTCTATGGCTTGCCGATCATCGGGCAAGTCCACCAAAGTCCATACTTTGTTCTCATACATGGATCCCATCTCAGATTTCATGGCGTCAAGCCATTTCGCGGAATCTGGGCTCATCATCGCTTCCTCATAATTTGTAGGTTCATCATGGTCTAGTAACATGACTTCCAGAATAGGATTACCGTACCACTCTGGTGCAGATCTTACTCTGGAAGACCTACGAGGTTCGATAGTAACTTGATCTGAAGCTTCACGATCATCATCATTAGCTTCGTCACTAATTGGTGTAGGAAGCACGAGAACTGATTTCTGTGATGAACTACTTTCCAATAAGGGAGAAGGTACAGTTACCTCATCAAGTTCTACTTTCCTCCCACTCACTTCTTTCGAGAGAAACTCCTTCTCTAGAAAGGATCCATTCTTAGCAACAAATATTTTGCCTTCGGATCTATGAAGACGCACTTCTCTGATTTGGGTTCGAGCTTATCAGGTTGAAGCTTTTTCACATAAGCATCGCAGCCCCAAACTTTAAGAAACAACAACTTTGGTTTCTTATCGAACCATAGTTCATAAGGCGTTGTCTCAACGGATTTTGATGGTGCCCTATTTAAAGTGAATGCAGCCGTATCTAAAGCATAACCCCAAAACGATAGCGGTAAATCAGTAAGAGACATCATAGATCGCACCATATCTAATAAAGTACGGTTATGATGTTCGGACACACCATTTCGCTGTGGTGTTCCACGTGGCATTAATTGTGAAACTATCCCATGTTGTTTAAAATGAAGACAAAACTCGTAACTCAAATATTCTCCTCCACGATCAGATCATAGAAACTTTATTTTCTTGTCACGATGATTTTCCACTTCACTCTGAAATTCTTTGAACTTTTCAAATGTTTCAGACTTATGCTTCATTGAGTAGATATAACCATATCTGCTCAAATCATCTGTGAAGGTAAGAAAATAACGATACCCACCACGAGCATAAATACTCATTGGACTAGATACAACGGTATGTATTATTTCCAACAAGTCAGTAGCTCGTTCCATTGTTCCAGACAACAGAGTTTTAGTCATCTTACCCATAAGACACGGTTCGCAAGCACCAAGTGATTCATAATCAAGTGATTCCAAAAGTCCAAAAGCATGGAGTTTCTTCATGCGTTTTATATCGATATGACCTAAACAGAAGTGCCACAAATAAGTTGCACTATCATTATTAAACTTCAATCTTTTGGCTTCAACACTATGAATATGTGTATCACTACTATCGAGATTCAACAAAAATAGACCACTCAGCAGGGGTGCATGGCCATAAAAGATATTACTCAATAGAACGACCATTATTCTCTGTTTTAGATGAATAACCGTCTCGCATTAAACAAGACTCAGATATAATGTTCATGCTCAACGCTGGCACCAAATAACAATTATTCAGGTCTAAAACTAATCCCGATGGTAGATGTAGAGGTAGCATGCCGACCGCGATCACATCGACTTTGGAACCATTTCCCACGCGCATCGTCACCTTGTCCTTAGCCAATCCTCACTTAATCCATAGCCCCTATTTCGAGTTGCAAATATGAGCAACGGAACCAGTATCAAATACCCAGGCACTACTGCGAGCATTAGTTAAGTACACATCAATAACATGTATATCAAATATACCTTTCACTTTGCCATCCTTCTTATCTGCCAAAATACTTGGGGCGGTTCCGCTTCCAGTGATCAGTCCCTTTGCAGTAGAAGCACTGAGTTTCAGGCTTAGGTCCAGAATTGGGTTTCTTCTCTTGAGCAGCAACCTTTTTGTCGTTCTTCTTGAAGTTCCCTTTCTTCCCTTTGCCCTTTTTCTTGAAACTAGTGGTCTTATTGACCATCAACACTTGATGCTCCTTTTTGATTTCTACCTCCATGGCCTTTAGCATCGTGGAGAGCTCGGGAATTGTCTTGTTCATCCCTTGCATATTATAGTTCATCACGAAGCCTTTATAGGTTGGTGGCAGTGATTGAAGAACTCTGCCAATGACACAATCAAATGGAAGATCAACTCCCAGCTAAGTCAACTGATTATGATACCCAGACATTTTGAGTATGTGTTCACTGACAGAACTATTCATCTCCATTTTGCAGCTTTAGAACTTGTTGGAGACTTCATATCTCTCAATTCGGGCATTTGCTTGAAATATTAACTTCAACTCTTGGAACATCTAATATGCTCCATGACGTTCAAAACGTCTTTGAAGTCCCGATTCTAAGCCGTAAAGCATGGCACACTGAATTATTGAGTAGTCATCAGCTTTGCTCTGCCAGACGTTCTTAACGTCATCAGTAGCATCTGCAGTAGGCCTGGCACCTAGCGGTGCTTCCAAGACATAATTCTTCTGTGCAGCAATGAGGATAATCCTCAAGTTACGGACCTAGTCTGTGTAGTTGCTGCCATCATCTTTCAACTTAGCTTTCTCTAGGAATGCATTAAAATTCAAAGGAACGGTAGCATGGGCCATTGATCTACAACAACATAGACATGCAAAATACTATCAGGTACTAAGTTCATGATAAATTAAAGTTCAATTAATCATATTACTTAAAAACTCCCACTTAGATAGACATCCCTCTAATCATCTAAGTGATCACGTGATCCAAATCAACTAAACCATGTCCGATCATCATGTGAGATGGAGTAGTTTTCAATGGTGAACATCACTATGTTGATCATATCTACTATATGATTCACGCTCGACCTTTCGGTCTCAGTGTTCCGAGGCCATATCTGCCTATGCTAGGCTCGTCAAGTTTAACCCAAGTATTCCGCGTGTGCAAAACTGGCTTGCACCCGTTGTGTGTGAACGTAGAGCTTATCACACCCGATCATCACGTGGTGTCTCAGCACGACGAACTGTAGCAACGGTGCATACTCAGGGAGAACACTTGTACCTTGAAATTTAGTAAGGGATCATCTTATAATGCTACCAACGTTCTAAGCAAAATAAGATGCATAAAGGACAAACATCACATGCAATCAAAAAAATATGTGACATGATATGGCCATCGTCATCTTGTGCTCATGATCTCCATCACCGAAGCATCATTATGATCTCCAACATCACCGGCGCGACACCTTGATCTCCATCGTAGCATCGTTGCCGTTTTGCCACCTATTGTTACTACGACTATCGCTACCGCTTAGAGATAAAGTAAAACAATTACATGGCGATTGCATTGCATACAATGAAGTGATAACCATATGGCTCCTGCCAGTTGCCAATAACTTTGTTACAAAACATGATCATCTCATACAACAATTTATATCACATCATGCTTGACAATATCACATCACAGCAAGCCCTGCAAAAACAAGTTAGACGTCCTCTACTTTGTTGTTGAAAGTTTTACATGGCTGCTACGGGCTTCTAGCAAGAACCGTTCTTACCTATGCATCAAAACCACAACGATTTTCCATCAAGTGTGTTGTTTTAACCCTCAACAAGGACCGGGCATAGCCACACTCGATTCAACTAAAGTTGGAGAAACAGACACTTACCAGCCACCTATGTGCAAAGCACGTCGGTAGAACCAATCTCGCGTAAGCGTACGCGTAATGTCGGTCTGAGCCTCTTCATCCAACAATACCGTTGAATCAAAGTATGACATGCTGGTAAGAAGTATGACTATTATCGCCCACAACTCTTTGTGTTCTACTCGTGCATATAACATCTACGCATAGACCTGGATCTGATACCACTGTCGGGGAACGCGGTAATTTCAAAAAAATTCCTATGATCACACAAGATCTATCTATGTGATGCATAACAACGAGAGGGGAGAGTGTCTCCATGTACCCTAGACCGAAAGAGGAAGCATTTAGTTAACGCGGTTGATGTAGTCGAACGTCTTCGCGATCCAACCGATCCAAGCACCGAACGTACGTCACCTCCGCGTTCAGCACACGTTCAGCTTGGAGACGTCCCTCGTCCTCTTGATCCAGTTGAGGCCGAGGGAGAGTTCCGTCAGCACGACGGTGTGGTGACAATGATGATGAAGTTACGAGCGCAGGGCTTTGCCTAAGCACTACAACGATATGACCAAGGTGTGTAACTGTGGAGGGGGCACCGCACACGGCTAAAAATTGTCAACTTGTGTGTTCTAGGGTGCCCCCTGCCCCCGTATATAAAGGAGCAAGGGGAGAGGCCGGCCGGGCCCTGTAGGGTGCGCCCCAAGTAGGATTCCTACTACGAATCCTATTCCTAGTAGGTTTCCAACTTGGGGAAGAGAGGGGGAAGGAAGGAGAGGGAGAGAGGGAAGGCAAGGGGGGCGCCGCCCCCCTTGTCCTATTCGGACTCAGGGGGAGGGGGCACACGGCCTGCCTTGGCCGGCCCCTCTCTCTCTCTACAAGGGCCCATCTAGGCCCATTAGTTCCCCCTGGGGGGGTGTCTGGTAACCCTCCGACACTCCGGTTTTATCCGAAACTTTTCTGGAACACTTCCGTTGTCCGAATATAGTCGTCCGATATATCAATCTTTATGTCTCGACCATTTTGAGACTCCTCGTCATGTCTGTGATCACATCCAGGTCTCCGAACAATCTTCGGTACAACATATCACATAAACTCATAATACCAATCGTCATCGAATGTTAAGCGTGCGGACCCTACGGGTTCGAGAACTATGTAGACATGACCGAGACACGTCTCCGGTCAATAACCAATAGCGGAACCTGGATTCTCATATTGGTTCCTACATATTCTACGAAGATCTTTATCGGTCAAACCACATAACAACATACGTTGTTCCCTTTGTCATCGGTATGTTACTTGCCTGAGATTCGATCTTCGGCATTTCAATACCTAGTTTAATCTCATTACCGGCAAGTCTCTTTACTCGTTCCGTAATACTTCATCCTGCAACTAACTCATTAGTCACAATGCTTGCAAGGCTTATAGTGATGAGTATTACCGAGAGGGCCCAGAGATACCTCTCCGAAACACGGAGTGACAAATCCTAATCTCGATCTATGCCAACCCAACAAACACCTTCGAGACACCTGTAGAGCACCTTTATAATCACCCATTTATGATGTGACATTTGGTAGCACACAAAGTGTTCCTCCGGTATTCGGGAGTTGCATAATGTCATAGTCTGAGGAACTTGTATAAGTCATGGAGAAAGCAATAGCAATGAAACTAACACGATCATAATGCTAAGCTAATAGATGGGTCGTGTCCATCACATCATTCTCCTAATGATGTGATCCCGTTCATAAAATGACAACACATGTCTATGGTTAGGAAACATAACCATCTTTGATTAACGAGCTAGTCAAGTAGAGGCATACTAGGGACTATATGTTTTGTCTATGCATTCACACATATACTAAGTTTCCGATGAATACAATTCTAGCAGGAATAATAAACATTTATCATGAATTAAGGAAATAAATAATAACTTTATTATTGCCTCTAGGGCATATTTCCTTCATCCTCCTCATCCGATGAGCCGTCGGAGGACTCAACATACTGCCCGTACAAATAAGAAGGGACAATTGTTTTCAGCTCCGAAGATTCATCGAACAGTTGCCGGGCATGGTAGAGGATGGTACCTGGCGGGGCGGTCAGAGGACACGGGTTGAACGGAGATGGAGGAGAAGCGACAGGGAGCCCTGCTGGATCACCGAAGGTGGTGGAGACGTAGATTTTCGACGGGGCTGTGGCGTGGTGGCCGGGGTGGTGGAGCAGCCGCGACAACAAGAGATAAAGAAGAAATGGGAGAAAATGGGGAGGATGGAGTCGCGTGGTCCGAGAAGGGTTTTGGGTGGGGTTGGGGTATTGGATTTGTACGTTTCGCGTGTCCAGACTCCCGCAAACTTCCCCCACTTTTGTCTCCCTTTTGTGGGAGAAATTGCGTCTGAAATGTCCCGCGGACCGATACAGGACCGTGTTGGATGGCTTCCATGCTGCGGACAATGTGGTCCGTATGGTTGCGGGAGGTTTACAGGTCCACCTTGAAGATGCCCTCAAACTAACATAGCAGTGGGAAGCGAGCGCTTTTCTACATGATCCTTGTTCACATATGACATTGAATTTTTCGGAACGAAGATGCTAGAAGCGTCCGGCTTTAAATTAATAAAGGCACCAGGCAGCATCCACACGCAACTTAAGTCTTACATACCAAATAAAACAAGTCTGCGAACCATAGGCTCCGAATATAACTAGGAGGAACAGACATAAGGTCTAGATCACAAAAGCGGAGCCTCAAGACGCTAGATGAAAAGGTAGAAACTCATGGTCACGCAGTCGACCCATCTTGTCGCGCCTTCACCATGGTGCTATTGATCAGCTCCATCGTCTCCTTCATGCGTTCCTCATCACGCTTCTTCCCCAACGGCGCCCATACCTGAAGGAAAATGTGACATTTGAAGATGATATCAGCGGGGTATGCCGGGAACTTATGATCAATCGTAATTTTGTTCTGGACCATCCATAGGGACCATAACAACGCCCCAACACATCGCCAAACTACCCTAGCATTAGCCCCACGCTGTGGCGTTAAGATAGAAAGCAAATCGTGGCTAGAATGTGGAATCCAGTTTTGTTTGAAAGCGTCTCGAACGGCACTCCACGCAAATCTAGCGAGCGCACAACCAAAGAACACATGGTTAGTGTTTTCCCCTAAACGCAAGTGGTGCATGTTCCATCCGCTGGCCCATTGCGTTTGGCCACATTGTCGGAGGTTGGTAAGCGGTTTCGGAACATCTGCCACAAGAAGATCTTGATTTTGAGAGGAATACCAGCCTTCCACAGCCCCCTAGCTATGTCTAGCGTAGTACCCTCGGAAAGCTTGTCCTATAAGGACTTGACCGTAAACTTCTTGGAGGAGGTCAACTTCCACGTAATTGTATCCGACCCATTACTACGGGTCAATCCACCCAAGTCAGCCGCCAGCGAGTCCCAACTGGCGGCCTCCGTCGTGTCTAGCGTCCTAATGAAGGAGATAGCAGGTGGATGAACACGTAGCGCATCAGCCACCAGAATGTTGGTGTTCGTAGCAAGGTGGTACAGTTTCGGGTGGGCTTGCCACAGCGGCCCCTGTCCCCACCAATGGTCGAGCCAAAAACGTGTGGACTTGCCGTCATTCACGCAGAACTGCGAACCCACAGTGAAAGCCGGATGCACCGCTTGGATCCCATTCCAGAAGGCCGAACCGTTGCTCTTAGCATTGAACAAGTTCCCATCCGGGAAATATTTAGCCCGTAGGATGTCGGCCCAGAGTCACGACTCATTTTGGGCTAGACGCCACGACCACTTAGCAAGCAGGGCCACGTTCATGAGTTTAGAGTTCATCACACCCAGCCTGCCGAGTTTTTTTGGCCTACACACCGCTGCCCATTTCACCAAGTGGTATTTGCGCTTGGTCCCAGCTCCTTCCCAAAAGAACCGAGAGCGCGGAGTGTCGAATCTAGCATGAACCCCATCCGCTAGTAAAAACATTCCCATTGTGAAAAGAGGGAGGGAGGACAAGCTCGAGTTAGTGAGAATAAGCCGAGCCGCCGAGGACATAAACCTGCCCCTCCAAGGGCTCACCCGATTTGCGACCTTCCATATAGAGGTTCCCATTCCGCAATGGAGAGTTTCTTGGTCGAAATCGGTAGTCCAAGGTACTTAATCAGGAAGCTCCCCAGCCTGCAGTTAAGTAGATTGGCTATCCGAGCCCTTTCCGGATCATCCACCCCGATGGTGATCACTTCAATCTTTAGAAAATTGATCTTAAGACCCGATAAAATCTCGAAAGCGAGCAGCAGTAGCTTAATGGTAGCTATGTTGTGATCGTCGGGCTCAAACAAGAGCATCATGTCATCAGCGTATTGCAGGTGCGTGACCCCACCAGGGATAAGGTGGGGCACTAACCCTTTAATGTGCCCCGCTACACGCGCTTTGTTAATCATGGCCACCAAGGCATCTGCAACAAAGTTAAAAATAAGAGGCGAGCTTGGGTCTCCCTGCCGGAGGCCCCGTTTGTTACGGAAGAACTTGCCCATTGTGCCATTGATAGTGACCGCCGTGTGCCCACTACACACGAGGTGCATGATGCGATGCACAAAGCCTGCCTCAAAACCCTTTTTGAGGAAGACTTCTCGCACAAACTCCCAGTTCACGCGATCATATGCTTTCTCGAAATCTAATTTAAGGAACACGCCCTGGGCCCTAGTGCGTTTTAACTCATGAACGATTTCTTGCAGCGCAATTGGGCCCTCCAGGATGTTCCTACGTTTAAGAAAACCTGTATGACTAGAACTAATAACCTGTTGAGCAACCGGAGCCAATCGCGCAGCGTAGGATTTCGCACAGATTTTGAAAGGCACATTAATCAGGGTGATGGGCCTAAAAAGCTTGATGTTATCTGCCCCTTTCACCTTAGGAATCAGGCTAATGGCACCGAAATTTAGGCGAGAAAGATCGACCGTACCCATCGCAAAGCCGTTGACAATGTCATAGAACAGATGCTTAAGGCAAGGCCAAAACTTTTTGAAGAACTCAACATGCCACCCATCCGGACCGGGCGCACTGTTGGTTTTCATACCGTGTAGGGCCTGATCTATTTCCTCGGGCATAATGGAAAGAGCAAGCCTGCCGTTCTCCTCCGGGGAAACACGCTCCACTTGATCATCGCGCAAGCAAATCGGTTTTTCATCGGCCGTCCCCAAAAGACCTATGAAGAACTCGTAAATATGGGCCTCGATTTGTTCCTGCGTCAACAGGAGCCCGAGATCGGATTGCAGACGAAGGATGGAACACTTCTGTTTCCTCCCATTCACATAAGCGTGGAAGTAACCGGTGTTTGCGTCCCCTTTCGTGACCCACTTGATTCCGCCCCTACGTCGCCAATACTCCTCCGCGCACAAAATCGTCGTGACTTGGTTTTCCAAGTCGTACCTATGGGCCCGCTCGTCCTCCGAGAAAGGGCGGCGATCTGCTTCCGCATCTAACAATGCAATTTCCCCTACAATACGCGCGCGAGCCTTCTTGGACTCACTACCATAGTTAGCGCCCCACCCTCGCAGGAAGGCACAAAGCTTGCCTGCAGCCGCGTTCCAGCACTCCGCTGGTCCATGCTGGGGCCCCAATTGGGCACAGATCGATCCCCATTGATCTACCACCAGCTGGGCGAAACCCTCTGCTTCGAACCACGCCGTTTCGAAGTAGAACCTAGGGCTTCGTCTAATGAGATCCTCCCCTGAGGAAAAGATAAGCTGGACATGGTCTGATCCAATGCGCGTCTCAGCCACTAGAGAGCACATGGGGAACAGTACCTCCCATTCAGGCGTAAAGAAAACCCAGTCCAATACACTACGAACCGGATGAGTTTGTTTGTTAGTCCAAGTATATCTGGCCCCGGTCCGTGCCGCTTCGCGCAATGCTGCTGCCGCAATGGCATTATTGAATAAGGACACCCTGGTCCAATCAATGTTGTTATTATTCTTGTCCGCCCCCGAGCGGATCAAGTTAAAATCGCCACCAACAACCACATGGAGGTTGATAGCCCGCTTGGCCCCAACCAGGTTTGTCAGTTCGAGAAGAAACACACGCGATCTGGAATGATCAGCTGGTCCATAGACACACACAACAACCCACGACAAACCAGATACACAGTGTTTTATAGTCGCTGCCAGAAAGAAAACACCCACATCCCATTGCAAAAAATCACATACATCTCGATTACAACCCATCAAAATGCCACCAGAATGCCCCACCGAGGGGACCCAATGCCAATCAAAATGTTGCAGGGGGTCGTACGCGAGCATTTCTCTAAAAGTAAAGTCTGATTTAATCGTCTCCTGAAGCGCAACCACATCAATCCATTCTTTGGCCATGAACTCTTTGAGTTGAGTACGACGGCCCCCGTGGCCACAACCACGGATATTCCAAAACATGTACCTCATCTTGATAATCCTATTGCGTAGGCACACACCCCGGGAGGTCACCGCCTTCTCCACTCTCTTCCTAGCCGGCACATGACCGTTGGAAGGAAGGACACCAACTTCCCTAGCTTGTGTCGCTTCGTCGGGCTCGCCCTCGTCACCAGCCCCTACTGGTACAATGGCTAACGCGTTACTATCAGCACAACGAGTAGCCGCAACAGCCAGTGCTGCTTGCGCCTCTTCCCTAGCGCGAATGAGAGGAATAATATCGCTTTGAGGACCACTAATTGCCACTCCGCAATCATCAAGAATGCTCGCTAGGTGCTCGTCTGAGAAAGCATTTAGAATTCGGTACGAGGGCAAGGAGTTACCTGCGGAGTCCATGTTCTTGTCGGCGGTGCGTAGCTTGGCGCTCTCCATGGATGACATCTCCCCCAGCTTGGCCTTGTCCCACACGCTAGGTGCTCTCTGCACCACCAGAGTTGCCTTGGAGCGCCTGGCCTTGCATGCTCCAGCCGTCCCCAACGCCGCCCCCAGATCGCCACCAAGGTCAGGCATAGCCACCGTCGGCGGTCATCGCCTGCTTGTTAGCCGACTTCCTCCCCGCCGTCTTCTTGGGTTGCCGCGTGACGCTGTTGGAACCATGACGCGACGCAGGCGTCAGGTCGGCATCCACGTTCACCATGCAGCCAGAGTCCGCCCCACGGTCGCTGGCGATGAGTCAGGAAGAGACGCCCCCTCCAGGATCGGGTCTGAGAGGTTGGACCCATATTCATTGAAGGACAGCTCCAGAGAGCGAGTGAGCGGAGGCACACTCACCGCCGTGTCCTGGGTCGCCACCCCAATGGCTCCAGCACCCATAGACAGCGCTCCCAACTTGTCCCACGTTTCTGTGTCAATGGATGTATCCTGTATGATGTCTTCTTGTTCTTCCCCCATGTCGAGCATCTTGGAGTCCTGGTTCGCCAAAGCACCAGGGGCACCCTTGCCCCCTTGCTGGCCCTTGCCTGGTTCAACCTTGGCCTGCTTGGAGTTGCCTGAAGGCCATGCGTCCTTAGACGGATCCGCATATTTCAGGGGGGGTGGAGGGGCCAGAGCCGTGCAGTGCCCGCACGCCACCCCGCTTGGGCAGGGTCTCACGTTCAACCTTGATCTCGTAGCCCTCGTGATTGAACCACACCTCAACCACTCCATTAAGTTTCTGTGGGGCTTTGCAAGCCAGCTTCATCCGAACAGGTCCCAACCTGATCAGAGACAGCTCATCGACCACGATTGGCCGACCCAGCATCCGGAACCCCTCCCTGATGCGGTCCTCACACCGGTGTTTCTTTGGGATGCCATAGAGACGAACCCAAGTCTCAGGCATCACCATTGGTTGTATCTCCTCATGTAGCATGTCACACACCCGCACAGTGATGTCATTGATAGACAAAAACAGCTTCCTGCTCAATTTCGCCATGTGTAACAGGTCGGCTGAAGGAAAAACCACCATGAAATCATCATCGCCCACTTGGGTGACCTCCCAGTCCCAGTCGCACGTCACCATGTGCTTCAGCTCTTGTTTGAGGATGCGGAGGTTCAGCTTCCCCGGCTCCGCAGAGAGGATGGCCGCGTGCTTGATGCGAGCATCGATGGGGGCGTCGGCCTCATCCTCATCTGCAAACTCGAGGCAGAAAAAGCCCTCCCCAGAGATATCACTGCCCATGATTTGAAGCTGAAGTTGACGGCCCCTCGTCGGGCAATGGGCAGATGCGTGCCCTTCTTCCTTGCAGAGAACGCAGAGGGGCAGGAACTTGCACTTCGATTGGTAGTGACCAAGACGCCCACACTTGAAGCACTCAACTTTTGGTGCCTCCTCCACCGGACTGGGCTCCTCCGCCTTTCCCTTGGACGAGGAGGGCAGCGCCACAACCAGCGGATCTGCGGGCACGCGCTGCTTCTTGTCCAACGGATCCCCATGGCACCCACTAGGGTATGGATGCATCTCTTGCTTCCTCTAAAGCTCTCGTCGATGCTGGAGGACCTTCTTCTTCTTCTTGCGCTCCTGCTGTTCGATCAACCACGGGGGAGGAGGACCCCAATCCCCCTTGTGCCCGCCATGGTCGCGAGTGCCACCGCGCTCATCTCTGGCCTCGCGCCCTCCTGAGCGCTCGCGCATCACGCGCTTCGCCTTGTCACGCAGCTCGCGCTCCCTGCGCCTCTCCGCCTCCGGATCGGAGATCTCCATCGGACGCTTGTCGGCGTGCCGGTCACCCATCACCACCGCCGCGAAAGATTTGAGGAGTGGGAGAGGAGGAGGGCAGATCTTGAGGATGCGTGGGGAGTGATCGAGGCGCCGCACCTCTCGAGTGGTGGATGGAAATCCTAAATGGGGATCCAGGCAGCCCCACCACATCCATTTATAGCCAGCGGATGGCCGAGGAGCGGGCCGAGCCACCTTGGGCCGAGGAGACACAAGGGGCCGCGCGGCCAGGTCAGTCACCTGATCCTGCCCCACCTGCAGGCCAGCGAAAGATCCAGACAGGCCAACCGGCCCAGGACCCCCACCCGTGGCAGGCCCCGCATTCGCAGAAGGCCCAGGCCTGTCAGCCCCGACCGGCCCAACCCTAGGCCCCGGAGAGGAGCACCTCTCCTCCCGTCCACACGACGCCTCTGCCGCCGCCGCCGCCGCCGAGGCAGGAGGGGCCGGCAGGCATGACCAGTCCTCCCTGGACCGAGCCGGTCTGTCCTCCAGAAGGCACGCCGCAGCCTTGGACCTGATTAGCCGTGCCGCCCCCGATGCTGCTCCAGATCCTGAGCCCTCACGCAGCGACGGCGACGGCTGCCAGATGCGCGAGGCCATGGCCCTGGATCCATGACCGCCGGGCGCGAAGCACCTCCCGCGCCTCGAGCCCGCCTCCCGCACCGACGCCGCGAAGGCGACGAAGTCTCCGATCGACGGCCCGTCCGGCACCGCGCGCAAACAGCCCTCCTTCTCCGCAACGCCGCCCCCGTCCTCATCTTCCGAGTACTCGTCCGCCAACGCCCAGAAGCGGTTGTGGCGGGCACCAACCCCCGCCGGCGGCGAGCCGGCGCGTCCCTCCACACCGCTCACCTGGGCTGAGCCCACACGGCGACGGACCATAGACCATTCCTTCGTCCCCGCCGTGACCGGTCACCGCTCCGGCGCAGGCGCGCGGTCGCCCATGCGGTCGCCCGGCCGTACACCTAACGGCTCGCACATTTCGAATCGCCACTCTGCCCCTATTTCCTGCATCACATATGACATTGATCAACCAATCTCCTACTGATTTTTTGATTGGCCGTTGGGTTGGGTGCATATATTGCTTCACGGTAGTCTAGATCCCTATTGTGTATCAACATTGAAAGAGGAGGTGAGCCGAAGTCCCCGTGAATTGCTTGTAGAGGGGCGTAGGCCACAATTTAGTCAACCACATCTCAAAGACGGTTAGCCATTCAAACCATATATTGCATGAGCATCCATATGCACGGTAGTCCGAATCTCTATCGTGTATCATGATCTTCTAGATTTGATGGGATGGCGTGTTGCTGAAAAATAAAAAGTAAAAAATGATGGTGGTGACATGGCAATGCATGTGCTCAAAGATGTGATCACCTAATTAGTTATTCCCGATATAGCATGTCTTACAACGTTGAGATCCGCTTTGACAATAACTTTTCTACCCATCATGGTAACATGATTCCCACGCCATGCAGTGAGCTTACTAGCGATTTTTTCTTGAAGATGTTGGAGGTCAACTCTCTTGACACGCATCACATAAGGGAGGGAGGTCGAAGTAGCTCATAGGGAAATCAGTGTGGATTGCCGGAAGCTATTGAGGACGTTATCGATATTCATACCATCACATCTAATTGTCGCAACATGACTTTGCGACAGTTTGTATGCAAGCCGATGAAATCTTGAGAAGTTGCGAGTGTGTTTGTTAAAATTTCACATCTTCCTTTATTGGAGCAAAAAAAAGGACAACAGGTCATTCGAATATAAAAGAATTTTAATTGTTAGCGCTCACCCATGCATCATGTGGAGATGACCTTGGTCAGCGACCTTTTTCGAGGATGTGATGCATCTGAGTTAATGGCTAGGACAAAAAAAGAGTGGCGTAAGAGGGTCCCTTTGCCTTAGGCCCTACCCATGCTTGATAGTGTGACCAGCCAGGCTAGTTAGGAGAAATCTATAGTACGGTGTGGAAAGAAGAGTTGGCACCCAATTGAAAAAATTGCTCGAACATCCTATGTGTCTCATACGGTCCATAAGGTAGTCGTCTCACTGGAAAGAAGAGCGGAGACCGTCTTAAGCTTACATAAGACCACTGGATTATGTAATATCAAGCTTGAATAGGAGTGCTCGAGTATATATGCGGTTAAAACTTCTCGCCATGTTGCAAACATACTCCTACATAAAATTGTCATGGACATTTCTCTTCTGTATGAAGGCATATTTTGCATTTGATACCAAATCATTCATGAATGACGGGTGGCGAGTGGTCATTCTAGCCGCATGTTCATCATAGTATGTTAATATTAGTGATATCTTTGGTGCCATTGTTCGTTGGGGTCAACCAATATTTATCGAGTTTATCCATTGGAGGTGATTAACTTGGAGGTTGGAGAAAAGGCCGATTACCATCATGTCTCCTTCGATCGAGTGATAGACCCCTCGAGGTATTCAGGTGAAAACCCTATATTAAAATATTTTAAACTAGGCAATGATGATGTCATCCATGACATCCGATAAAAGGGTTTCCCCCCGCTTTATGTTATAAAGCAAACACCCGATACATCCAGCTCGCTGGGGTCGTAGCACAGAAAAGCACAAAAGAAAAACAACAACAAGAAAGAGAAATAAATGCCAACACCGACAGATCAATGAAGAAAGGAAGACCGACAACCGCTACACCCTCTGAAGAAATACCACCACGCTCCCAGCATCCCGAAGCACCGCACACCAAGCAAAACCTTGAAGAAGGAATGGGACGATGCCGCCGTTGTTGCCCGAACAAGTCCTAGGGTTTCCCCCGGCACGCGAGGGATAGTGGGAAGGGATATACCCGATGCCCCTCACGAAGGTCCGACAGCGCCCGTAGGCGTCATCGCATCGGTGCCGGACAGGCCGACATGGATTTCTCCCGATCCGCAACCACCACCACCACCCCAGACACTTCATAGTGCACCACCCACATAGCCGCCCACCAACATGTGCCACCACAGTTACCGGACCACCCTCGCCGTCTCTCTGGAGCTGCCAACACGAGGCCTGGAGAGGGAAAGGAGATAATGGCCACGAGAGCGACCACTACTCGATCGGTGGGAGGGAACATCCTCCATCGCAAGAGCGAAGCCGACCAGACGCGGCGAGGAGGACTTGCCAGTCCCTATGGGCCGGCCGGGCCCACGTGGGCCCGGACAGTCCCTGTCATCGCACTGCAGCACGCCGACCAATGAAGTTCTCGCCGCCCGCAGACCGCCGCCGCCTAACCACTGCCACCAGGAAGCGACGCCACCGAGCAACGTGCTGCCGGCCCGACCCAACCCAGATGGGGCCCAAACGGGCCCAGATCTGGGGTCAGCGGGCGCCGCCAGAGTGCCACAGCGCTGCCCCACGACCAACAGCCACGTCGCCGTGTCGAGGGCCACCGTGGCACGCGGCGTCACCGCCGCCTTGCCACACCACCGCCGGCCGAAGGGCACCGCCGCCCGAGCAGGGGGGTCCGCGCGCAGGGAAGGACAGGCCCGCCGCCGCCAGCAGCACCACGCG
>NC_057810.1:645274449-645299938 GCF_018294505.1 Triticum aestivum
GGGGAGAAGCCCTCGGTTGCCTCGCTCGGGGAGGCAATGCGGGGGAGGGGGCGGATCGGGAGGGGGAAGTGGGAGGCGGGAGGGGGCGTGGGCGACCGGCGGTCGGCGGCGGCGGGAGGGAAGGGCGGCCGGCGACGGGGGTGGGGGGTAGGGCGGGGAGGAACCCTAGCCCAGGAGCGGTGGGTCTATGGTCGAGCCGTAGGATGAAGTACTTCATGTCATCCGTGACATCGCTCCTTCGAAAGCATTGTCTCTGATACCATGACTTCTGTTGACCGGTATGGCTAGCGGTTGAGCGTGTGATTTGAGTTAGATGGTGGTGAAGCTGATGAGTGCAACTTCGAGTTGCACAAGCATCTCTGTATACGAATTGCGTGGAAGAACCACTGTCCTCGGGTAAGAGCGGTGCAATTGTGCCTCTCCTTAATTTGTTTTCTCATTTAGGCATTAAAGAGGTCAGTAGGCGTGTCTGTGCCAGCTTGGTTTCAATAGAAAGGTGAGGAGTTCCTTCTGATCGTGGTATAACCGATGGTGACATTGTTAGCGACCACAATGCATAGCGGGCTGTGTATGTGGAATCTGCTTAGTCCGTTTTTTTAGAAACACGGTATAAATGCAGACGCTCACATAGACACATACACACTTACCCTACGAATGAACACATGGAGCATACCTTATCCCTATATTGATAGATTCAGGCTTCGTATCTTAGCGATAAACACCTCATAGTTGATGGGTGTGTCATACCGCCAAGAAAATAAGGCCAGAAATTTTGAAATAAATCCTAAAAAATGCCAGCCCATCAAGTCTAAGACTTAGAACCCGAATGCGTGGGTTCACCACAAGGAACCTGGCCACCAAAACTATGGCCAGTTGCCTTCTTAGTGAGCTTTGCTGCCATGTTTTTTGTTATACGACACGTATCTATATTTTATCTAAATGCATTGTTTGTCGAATCAATTTTGCCAGTTTTTCTGTAATTAGCCAAGGGGTCTCTGTCATCTCTCTTCTTTCCTTGGTTTCCTAGAGACTAGAGAGGTTGCAACATACCCATCGCACCGGGAATATGAAGACGAAGATGCAACAATCTAACGTTTTCTATGCCTAATTTAGAAGATCGCGCAACAAACGAAATCTGCTTGATCGTGACTGTTAATCGCGTGTAAAGCCGAGGAATACAGAGGGAAATGGTACAGTAGTTAGTTGCACCCGTGACTCGGCCTCGCCTGTTAACGTCGTACCAAAATAGGTGCCTGTAGGCCATCAGACCATGACAGTGCGTCAACCATCCGGACTAAAACTTGCTAAAAGACACGATTTTTTACAGAAATAACAATCGCGTAGTGGCACGCCTGCTTTCGGCCGAATACTACTGGGTCACCAAGCAACCATGATGAACTAAAAAGCTCTCCAAGCTCCAGCAAGGCAGAGTGTCCATATCATTAGGCTGTACGTACCTAATAATCATCATCACACCAACACTATATAAACACGAGGCCCCATGCAAGATGTGGTCTATTCCTTTCTGCGCTTCAACAGGCACAAGGCAAAGAAAACAGCACAGGTCACACGCGCGCGCGCGCGCCCACCGTCTGTCGGTGCACTGACCGAACCTGAACGCCCTTGCTCAACTTGCCGTTCTGGAGGCCTGAGCTGTACGTGCCACCGGCCGGCCGGACCCCCTGCGATCGATCTGGGCAAGCTGATCGACCAGCCGGGTCGAGAACGTCGTGATCGCAACAGCAGCAGAAGACAACGTTCTTGTTAGGATTTAAACTAATTCTATAATCAGGGATAATCCTCCCTTTGTGTAAACAGCCGCCGGTTTGGGTATGGCAACGGTTCGAAATACCCACGCCCGCGTCCGCTCGTGGCGACCGTTCCCCATGTATATAATCCTTGAATCATCAATGAAAGAGACACTTTGGTCAATTCCTTGTTTTACACGTTATCAGCACTTGCCTCTGCCCAAAGCACGCATAGGCAAATCACGCCGGCGATAGTCGCCGGATTAGAGAACTAGAAGGGAAGAAAGGAAAAGAAAACTTCGAGAAACAATCCAATGGAGGAGGAAATTTGTTTAGTGGACAGTGGTGCCTCTAACACAATTCTACGGGAAGTTAAATACTTTTGAAGTCTCATAAACAGTAAGGGGAGTGTTATGACAATGGTGGTCATGACACGGTAATTGTTGGTTCTGGTCAAGCCACATTTACACTCCGGAATGGTACAAAACTTGAAATCTAGGAGGCTTTATTGTATCCGGGTTCAACTCGTACCCTTTTGAGTTTTAAGGATATCCGCATGAATGGCTACCATATTGAAACTCATGAAGACAATGTGGTTCAAAGCCTGCTCATAACTCAGCAGAAGGGATCCGACAAGGATACCCTTGAGAGACCGCCTGCTCTATCTTCTGGATTGTATTACACATACATCAAGCCAGAGCAACATTTGGTATACAAAATAATTTTTCAAAATCTAGACAAGTTCAAGATATGGCATGATCGCCTGGGTCATCCTGGTGTGGGGATGATGAGAAAAATTATTGATGGTTCAACTGGACACAACATAACGGTTGCTAATTTCCCCAAATCCTCAGATTTCGTATGCACTGCATGTGCAACTGGGAAATTAATCACAAGACCTTCATATCTGAAGATCAAGAATGAACCACTTAATTTCCTTGAACGCATTCAAGGAGATATATGTGGTCCAATTCAACCGTTATCGGGACCATTTAGATATTTTATGGTGCTCATTGATGCATCAACAAGATGGTCCAATGTGTGTATATTATCAACAAGGAACCATGCTTTTGCAAAGTTGATAGCTCAAATCATTAAACTGAGGGCAAATCATCCTGAACATAGGATAAAATCCATCAGAATGGATAATGCTGCCGAATTTAGTTCACGAGCATTCAATGATTACTGCCTAGCTTTAGGCATAACTGTGGAGCATTCTGTACCATATGTACACACACAAAATGGTCTTGCGGAATCACTTATCAAGAGGATCAAGTTAATAGCAAGACCACTCCTACAGAACCGTAATCTTCCAACATCTTGTTGGGGACATGTGGTATTGCATGCCGCGGAGTTGATACAAATTCGACCAACTGCATATCATACGGCCTCCCCTTGTAGTTAGTACGTGGAAATCAACCAAGTATTTCGCATCTTCGAAGATTTGGTTGCGCTGTGTACATACCGATATCACCACCTCAGCGTACATCGACGGGTCCACATAGAAAAATGGGGATCTATGTGTGGTACAATTCTCTATCGATTATAGAGTACCTGGAACCTCTAACACGGGATCTATTTACAGCCCGGTACGCTGATTGTATCTTCGATGAGGACAATTTGCCGACATTAGGGGGAGAAAAGAACCACAAAGAATGCCGGGAAATAGATTGGAATGTCAAAGGCATTCAGACCTTAGATCCACGTACAAATGAATCTGAACTGGAAGTTCAAAAGATTATTAATTTGCAAAATATTGCAAATAATCTGCCAGATGCATTTACTGATTATAAAGGTGTCACTAAATCCCATGTTCATGCTATGAATGTTCCAGAGAGAGTTGAGATATCTCATAAGACCACTCAACCGCCCAAGAGGGGGAGAAAACTGGACAAAAAGGACAAGGCTTCTCAGAAGCGTCCGCGGGAAATGAGGATCCCTCAAAGAGTAAATGCAGGTCAACCGCGAGTTGATATTCATCCTAGTGTTGAAAGACACCTGAAGGATGTTATGCATCCAGAACCCAGCACAACTGTGCACACAAATATTGGTGCTGGGACATCGGTACACCTTAACTCGATTGTTGTGGGAAATCACGATGAGTCAGAAGGTATTGATGAGATTTCCATCAACTATGTTGAATCAGGAGAATCATTCAACAGAAAGACTACAATTGTCGACATATTTTTCGCCTCAAAGATTGCAGATGACCTGGCATTGGATCGTGAACCTAAGTCCATGGCAGAGTGTATGAAACGCTCAAACTGGTCCAACTGGAAGGATGCAATAGAGGACGAATTGCGCTCGCTTGCCAAGAGGGGTATTTACTGCAGTAATACCTACTCCTCCTAATGTTTTCCCCGTGGGGGCAAAATGGGTTTTTGTTCGTAAAAGGAACGAAAACAATGAGGTGGTGAGATATAAAGCGAGGCTTGTAGCACAAGGTTTTACACAGAGACCTGGCATCGATTATGATGAAACATATTCTTCTGTGATGAGTGGAATCACGTATCGATACTTCATATCACTGGCAGTGCAAATGAATTTGTATATCCAATTGATGGATGTGGTGACTGCATATTTATACGGGTCACTTAAGACGGATATCTATATGAAAGTTCACGAGGGACTAAAGATTTCGGATCTGAAAGCTAATCGCTACATGTATTGCGTAAAGCTACTGAAGTCGTTATACGGCTTGAGACAGTCGGGTAGAATGTGGTATAACCGACTAAGTGAGTTCCTTCTAAATAAGGGTTACTCAAACAACAATGATTGCCCATGTGTGTTTATCAAGAAATCCACTGATGGATTTTGTATAATTTCCGTGTATGTAGATGACTTGAACATCATTGGGACTACACGAGAAATACATGAGGCATGTAATCATTTGAAGACGGAATTCGAGATGAAAGATTTGGTAAAACCAAATTTTCTCTTGGTTTGCAACTTGAACATTTTTCTTCAGGAATACTTGTTCATCAGTCTGCTTATATCCAAAAGATATTGGAAAAGTTCAATATGGATAAAGCATACCCGTCAAAAACACCTATGGTCGTCAGATCTCTTGAAAGAGATAAAGACCCATTTAGGCCTAAGGGTGATGATGAAGAGGTATTAGGACATGAGTTTCCTTACCTCAATGCTATTGGAGCACTAATGTATCTAGCAAACTGTACCAGGCCTGACATAGCATTTGCAGTTAATTTACTAGCTAGATACAATGCATCACCAACGAAAAGACATTGGGTTGGTGTGAAGAATATTCTCAGATATCTTCAGGGCACCAAAGATCTTGGTTTATTCTATCAGAAAAATCAAGAGAGCACCATGGTGGGGTATTGCGATGTTGGATACTTGTCAGATCCCCATGATGCCAGATCGCAGACTGGATTTGTCTTCTTACATGAAGGTATGACCTTCTCTTGGAAGTCAACAAAGCAAACCTTAGTGGCAACGTCCACCAATCATTCTGAGATAATTGCTTTGTTCGAAGCAACACGAGAATGTGTATGGCTTCCCAAAATGATGAACTTTGTCCAAAGTTCAAGTGGGATTGGTTCGTTAAAATCACCCACCATTATCTATGAAGATAATGCTGCTTGTATTGCACAAATGCAAACGGGTTATATTAAGAGCAATATTACAAAGCATAATCCTCCTAAATTATTTTATCCCCATGATCAACAAGAAAAGGGGGAGGAGGGCAGGCCTAGCGCAGTGGTGAAGTCCTCCCCACTTGTGCCAAGAGGTCCTGGGTTCGAACCAGCTTCTCTGCATTGCACTTTGCAGGGGTAAGACTAGGTTCCTATAATCCCTCCCCAGACCCCACCTTGTGTGGGAGCTTCTATGCACTGGGTCTGTCCTTTGATCAACAAGAAAAGGGGGAGATAAGTATTTTGCAAACGAAGTCATGAGATAATCTGGCTGATCTGTTTACTAAGTCCTTACCAAGTTCTCTGTTTCATAAATATGTAACTGGAATTGGTATGAGACGACTTCGTGACTTGCAAAATTCAGGGGGAGAAATCTCCTAAGATATAACCTGTTAAGATCATGAGATCTTTATATTGCACTTTTTTTCTTTGTGAGTTTTTTCAAATGATTTCTCATGTAAAGTTTTTAATGAGGCAATATCAATGCAAGCATGGACGATATATGTCGTTTTCTCCTTATTTTCCCACTGGGTTTTAGAATGAGTTTTTCATGGCATATTGTATATTTTCTTCTCAGTTTTTCCCACAGGGTTTTGGAGGAGAATAATTCAAGGATGATCAGTCTCAGACAAGCGAGGATTAGGGGGAGTGTTAGGATTAAACTAATTCTATAATCAGGGATAATCCTCCCTTTGTGTAAACAGCCGCTGGTTTGGGTATGGCAACGGTTCGAAATACCCACGCCCCCACGATCGGACGAGTCCGCTCGTGGCGACGGTTCCCCATGTTAATAATCCTTGAATCATCAATGAAAGATATACTTGGATCAATTCGTTGTTTTACAGTTCTGATCGCCTCTCCGCAGATTAACTAACCGGCGAAAGGTGCACCGGTCTGTGGACCGATCTCGGAACGGCGAAACGGTAACAGGAGATCGGAGTGGAGTGCGGGCGAAGCAAATGAAGCACGTGAGTGGTGGTCGCTGGTCAGGGGTCAGACGCTGTCATGTCACGCATGAGGTGTGTGTGTGTGTTGATGTGGTTGGGGTAGCAAATAACCGGGCTACCCTGGCCGTTGGTCATGTGAGACGCAACAGGATCGCGCATCGACTTCGTACCAGTGGCAGCCATGGTCTCCGGCGAACCCTGGCCATTGATGGCGCGCTCCACTGCTACCACCCGAGCACCCGCCAAGTGATAAAAGATGATGCAGACGTCTTGTTCTCACCGGGGCAAAGGGGGAGAATATGAGGATGACGACGCGGCTACTTAAATGAGCTGCTTCAGGAGATCACGCACGCAACAAACACAATCGTCTCGATTGTGACACTTTATCACGCGCCGCGACAAGAAATATAATGGGAAACAGTAGAGCAGTTGGAGCAATGAGGCTGGTCGTAATGGTAGTATCATAGCTAGTATCATGCATGCCAACTAAGCAATTTTGATGAGGTGTCATAGCATTAAATGAAGAAAGAAAGGGTGTAGTATCATATCATGATACAGTATCATATTAAATGCTATGCTACTTTGTGTCATGCATGACAATAAATAGAGTACTACATGATACTAATATATGATACTATGCATTAGGGAGGTAGTATCATACACTAGTATCATATGCATGATACTAGTATATGATACTCCCCATTACAACCAGCCTGACCCATCTTAGTTCATCTGTTTAGACTTTAGCGCCACACACACGCACATAAATGCATTCGTGCTATCGGTCCATCACGACGTCAGGACTAAAAATTGGTTGATGGACATATTGCTCTCTCTCTCTCTATATATATATCTCTCTCTCTCTCTCTCTCTGAATAGCAAATTGCGTACGAACTTGCTGTGAACCATCATTCGACAACCATGAACATGAACTGCTGCAAAGCTCTTCGGCAAGCAAAAATGGCGACGTCCCCGTGTTGAAAATGAAAAATGTCCACAACATCATTTTGAAACAGGCTCTCGTCCCGCTTTATAGATAAAGCATCAAACAAAGTACACGATTGAAAGATACTCCCTCTGTTCCTAAATATAAGTTTTTTTAGACATTCCAATATGAACTACATACAAAGCAAAATGAGTGAATCTATAGGGCTCTTCCCCCCTCTCCTTCTTTAATGCATGATACGCACGCTAGTGCGTATTCTAGAGGAAAAAAAGAGTGAATCTAGCCTCTAAAATACGTCTATATACATTCATATGTAGCCCGTATTGAAATCTCTAAAGTGACTTATATTTAGAAACGATGGTAGTATATGATAGAGAGGTAGGCCTCTTACAGAGTGGATCCTCATATATCGGGAGCACGACTACGCTATCGAAAGAGAACAAAGGGAAGTCAAAGTACAACGCCATGCCAGGCCTAGCACACCTAGGCTCCCGATAACGCCCTCAAGAGGGAAAACGACGCTAAGTGCCCCCGCTGTCAAGTCCGAAATGGAAGGGGTATTCACCCGAAGTCTTGACATGGATACGAGAACCAAAATAACTTCTTCAAGAAGATAGCAGCACTCCGGGCGTCACCGCCATCAGCACCAAAGCGCGTAACTTTCGCTCGGCAGCTCTCCCATGCCACTACGAGGTTTTCAGGCCATTCACACCGTGGACCTAATAACTTAAGTACAAAAACAGTGGTAACTTTAATCTGGGGTAAATTTCGTTGAAAATATATACCCGGTAACCTGTGTGTAAATAGCATGGCAATATACGCAGAACATAGTTGATAACTTATGTACAAACACCCAGGGGGGATTGTTGAGACACCTCCGATAACTTTTTTGAAAGTAGTATGATAATATACACATCGTAGCCCCCGTAATCCATGTACAAACACCGTGGGTAAGTTTCGAATGTGGGAAGAGGGATAGTTAAAACTAATCCTGGTGAGCTCTAAACAATGTGGTAACATACCCTATGCATGCATGGTAACTTACTTGTACAATGTGTGGTAACTATTGACCAAAAAAGAAGTTGTCGAAACATATCAACATGCGATCTAGTTTGAAAGGTCTCGCCGCGGTGATTTTTTATATGTCAAACCGTTATTTCTATCCGACCAACGGTTGGAGCAACAAAATATGTTGAAGTTTTGGAATAAAGAGTGTCTTTTGATGACTTCATCTCATTTAATATTAGTTTTCATGCATGTGGCAATGCATTGCATGCCCCGGCTGCATGCTCTCGCTTTCGCTTAGTGACGCGGGGCTGCATGCACATGTGCTCATACGAGGTGATTTAGTTAGGTTAGGATGTGTTCAGATCTGTTGTTTAAAATCAAAACAGTAGGAAGTTTGTCCAGTCCTTCAAAGTATGAAGAGAAGTACAAAAATAAAGCAAAAAGGGGAAAAGAAAACAGGAAAAGGACAAAAAAAGGGTCGTGGCCTACCGCGCGTGTCGGCCAGCCCATCTCGCTCTCCTTTCAATGAGTCGGATGCTGAACTCGCTGATGACGAGATATAGGGGCGCCCAAAACAAGTCGTGCCTCATGGCAAATCCTAAATGGGGCGGCTCCTATTTGGCGCTATGTAGTGCCCTAGTGCGGACCCCCCACCCATAGAGGGCCGGCCCATTTTTTCTGGGATTTTCACGTGCATTCTCGCCTAGTTTTGAGAAGGTGCTAGGACCTTCCCTGGACCAGTTTTTTTCTCCTTGTTTTTTTGTTTCTATTTTTATTTTGTTTTCTTTTCCCCTTTGCTTTTCTCTCTTTTCTTCATTACTTTTTCATATTTTTCGATTACATTCAAATTCGTGAAGATTTTTTTGTTCATCAGATTGAAAAGATGTTCAACAATGTAAAAAAAATGTTCTCAAATTTAAAATTTTCTAATAAAAGTTAAAAATTGTTCATCAAATTCGAAATTTATTAATCTTTTTTCAAAGTGGATAAAATTCAAAATTTGTTCAGCAATTTTACAAAAACAATTCATTGAATTCAGAGATTGTTCATCCGTTTATTTAAAAAAATGTTCTTGAATAAAAGTTTTGTTCATCAAGTTCAAAAACTGTTCATCAAATTTTGAATTAGCGAACATGTTTTTGAAAAAATGAACAGTTTTTTTATTCTGAACTTTTTTTCAATACACTCACATTTGTTTTCAAAATCATGAACTTTTTCTAATACCACGAACATTTTATGATTTCTGGACCATTTCCCAAAGTTCCCTTTTTCCTAATTTTTCACCTTTTCTGAAATAAAAAATTGTTTTTATGAAGAAAAAACAATTAAAACAAAACAATTAATAAAATATCTGGGGCGCCTAACCCCGCTTATAGGCCGGCCCAATAGAGCGGGAGGGGAGCGGGTGCAAGCTATGTCATGCGCGAAATAAGAGCCCCCCTAAACGGAGCGTTATGCGCACACCTTCCGTTGCGCTAGGCCGACCCGTTTTCCCTTTTTTATGGTTCAAAGACGAGCGCAACAACCACTAGGACATTTCGCTACTTCTGCCTACATGAATTTGTTTTCTTTGTCTGGGTCGCGAAATCCCTTGGTTATGGAAGCTCCCCAAACAATTTTTTTGGAATGGTTTGTTTGGTTTTTCTTCTTTTCGCCTTTTCCATTTTGTGTTTCTTTTTCTTTTACTAAATGCGCGAACTGTTTTAAAATTCATGATTTTTTTCAAATATTTCAAAAGTTCCTGACTTTTTTAGAAAAATATGTACTCTTTTCAGATCGATAAAAATTTTTCGAAATTTTTGCACTTATTTTAAAATTGATGAACATTTTTAGAAAAAACTCAAAATCTGTGATTTATTCAAAATTGATGATATTTTTTCGAAATTGATGAACCTTTTTCATAGTTCATGATTTTTAGATTTTTTTATCGATTTTCTGAACTTTATTAAGCCCACGAACATTTAATAAATTTATGGTTTTTTTATTCCATAAACATATTCAAAATCACAAAACCCAGCTGCCCGTTTTCTTTCCTGAACCAGCAGGACAACAAAACCGAAAAAATGCAAGCAAGTGTGTTGATATTGCGAACAATGCGGGAGCGAGCATAGAAGCGATGGTTGAATCGGCCGACCCATCAAGGGGGCGCGAGTGGCCAACGGTTCCTCCAAGTGGTGCTTACGGCGCTACTTAGGAGCTCCCGCGCCTCATGCGCGAATCCTACTCAGCGCTTTATGCGCCGGCGTTTCCCTACGCGACGCACACCGCCTTCCATCGATCGTTGTTCTGTGAACAGGCCCATTAATAGGTTTTTACCGGAAGTTCGGGTACTCGTGTTGGGAAGCTTTCAAGCCGGTTTTGGGAAGCTTCTGGTTGTTTTTTTACCTGGTTTTGTCTATTTTCACGTGCTATTCTGTTTTTTTTTCTTTTTTTGGTGTCCGTTTCCTATTTCTTCCTCATTTTAACTTTCTTTTTTTAGATGGGTTAAATTTTTGAGAATTCAAATTTTGTCACCAATTCATGAACTTTTCTAAAAAAATTCATGAACTTATTCTATGTCAAAATTTTACTTAAAAACTTTGATTTTTTAATTCCAAGATTTTTTTTCATATTTGTGAAGTTTTCCTAAATTCACAATTATTTTCGTGTTTTGTGAGATTTTTCCCAATTATTCGAACTTTTTCGCTGAAAATGTTTGAATTTTTGGGATTCCTGAACATTTTTCAAATTTACATTTTTTTCCCATTTTTAACTAATTTTAAATTCATAACTTTTGTTCAAGTTCGCAATGTTTTTTTTAATTCATAAACTATTTTTTAAACTCAGAACTTCTTAAAATCTATGAACAACTTTTAACTAAAAAACCACTAAACGTTTTTTTTCTTGTGAACAACACAGCAAGAGAGAAAACTTAGAAGAAAAGACCAAGCAAATGAAAAAAAAGCAAGCGGTCGATAAGGAGACATGCGGGCGCCAGGAAGCTTCGATGGCACTGAACGCGCGGATTTGGAGGTCTCCGCCTCATGTCTCTAGACAAACAATACGAATCTCGGTGCATTTCTGATTGAACGGTCGTTGAATTGAATGAGACATAGTATACAAAACATAGCTAGCTGAGTTTTAGCAAATTCCTATACACAAACGTGTGAAAGTTAAGAGTGGCATTTTGACACACGGGAGCGCGCGCTCTCGGTTTTTAAAATGTGTTTTGAACGTATTTTTAAATGTCAAAAAATTCCAAGCAAAATATTGGCGTGTACATCTCTATATTGTACATGCTCACAAAGTCGTTTCGCAAAAAACCAACAAGTTATGTGTCGCGTGTAAAAAAGACAAAATCCGGTGTAAAAATGCTTTTCACAACCCATATTTTTTTTACACAAACCACAAAAAATGTTGGTTTTTTCCAAAACTTGACGTGCACACATATAATGTCGACATGTATGCACCAAATTTTTGTTTGGAATTTTTTCACACGTTAAAATATTTTTTTTCGGTGGCAGGAGCGTGCGCTCCCATGTGCCAAATCGAATTTCTGAAAGTTAGTTGTGTTAATAAAAAATAAAATAAAAAGGTTAGTTGCATGCATCAGATGCCAAAAAATCCGTAGTCAAAGGTGTTGATTGTTTGGCAGTTAATATAAGCCATATTTTTTTTGACAAAAGAGAGCATTCTCTCCTATTTCCATTAAAAGAAATCACCATGTCTTACAGCAAAGCGGGAAGAAACTAAAGATATAACAAATAACTCCACCCCCTTAAGCAGCTATCACTACCCTACTGAGGAGGCGAGGAAAGCCATCCCTTCCCTCCCAAAACCTCAAGGCAATAACCTACGGGAGTGGTCCAAGGCCTGGATTCAGAACAAGAACCCAACCCTGGAACGGAAACATGTCTGTTATATTAGACAAAGGCCTACTGTTGGAAATATGCCCTAGAGGCAATAATAAAAGTATTATTATATTTCATTGTTCATGATAATTGTCTTTTTATTCATGCTATAACTGTATTATCCGGAAATCGTAATACACGTGTGAATACATAGACCACAATACGTCTCTAGTGAGCCTCTAGTTGACTAGCTCGTTGTGATCAATAGATAGTCATGGTTTCCTGGCTATGGACATTGGATGTCGTTGATAACGGGATCACATCATTAGGAGAATGATGTGATGGACAAGACCCAATCCTAAGCATAGCACAAAGATCGTGTAGTTCGTTTGCTAGAGCTTTGCCAATGTCAAGTATCTCTTCCTTCGACCATGAGATCGTGTAACTCCTGGATACCGTAGGAGTGCTTTGGGTGTATCAAACGTCACAACGTAACTGGGTGACTATAAAGGTGCACTACAGGTATCTCCGAAAGTGTCTATTGGGTTGACACGGATCGAGACTGGGATTTGTCACTCCGTATGACGGAGAGGTATCTCTGGGCCCACTCGGTAATGCATCATCATAATGAGCTCAAGGTGACCAAGGTGTTGGCCACGGGATCATGCATTACGGTACGAGTAAAGTGACTTGCCGGTAACGAGACTGAACAAGGTATTGGGATACCGACGATCGAGTCTCGGGCAAGTAACGTACCGATTGACAAAGGGAATTGTATACAGGGTTTGATCGAATCCTCGACATCGTGGTTCAACCGATGAAATCATCGAGGAGCATGTGGGAGCCAACATGGGTATCCATACCCCGCTGTTGGTTATTGCCCGAGAGTCGTCTCGGTCATGTCTACGTGTCTCCCGAACCCGTAGGGTCTACACACTTAAGGTTCGGTGACGCTAGGGTTGTATGAATATGAGTATGCAACATACCGAATGTTGTTCGGAGTCCCGGATGAGATCCCGGACGTCACGAGGAGTTTCGGAATGGTCCGGAGGTAAAGAATAATATATAGGAAGTGGTATTTCGGCCATCGGGAAAGTTTCGGGGTCACCCGGTAATGTACCGGGACCACCGAAAGGGTCCCGGGGGGGTCCACCGGGTGGGGCCACCCATCCCGGAGGGCCCCATGGGCTGACGTGGGAGGGGAGCCAGCCCATAGTGGGCTGGTGCGCCCCCCTAGGCCCACCCCCTGCGCCTAGGGTTGAAACCCTAGGGTAGGGGGGGCGCACCACATGCCTTGGGGGGCACTCCTCCCCCCTTGGCCGCCGCCCCCTTGGGAGATCCAATCTCCCAGGGCTGGCGCCCCCCCTGGGGTCCTATATAAAGGAGGGCAAGGGGGAGGGCAGCCACACCCATTGCCTTGGCGCCTCCCTCCCCCTGCTACACCTCGTCCTCCTCCCGTAGACGCTTAGCGAAGCCCTGCTGGAGTTTTGCTGCATCCACCACCACGCCGTCGTGCTGCTGGATCATCATCAACCTCTCCTTCCCCCTTGCTGGATCAAGAAGGAGGAGACGTCTCCTGTCCCGTACGTGTGTTGAACGCGGAGGTGCTGTCTGTTCAGCACTTGGACATCGGTGATCTGAATCACGTCGAGTACGACTCCATCATCACCATCCCCTTGCAAGCTTCCGCACGTGATCTACAAGTGGTATGTAGATGCAAACTCACTCCCTTGACTCGTTGCTTAGATGAACTCATAGATGGATCTTGGTGAACCGTAGGAAAAATTTTAATTTTCTGCAACATTCCCCAACAATGGTATCAGAGCTAGGTCTATGCGTAGTTCTCTTTGCACGAGTAGAACACAATTTTGTTGTGGGCGTAGATCTTGTCAACTTGCTTGCCGCTACTAGTCTTATCTTGCTTCAGCGGTATTGTGGGATGAAGTGGCCCGGACCAACCTTACACGTACGCTTACGTGAGACCGGTTCCACCGACTAACATGCACTAGTTGCATAAGGTGGCTGGCGGGTGTCTGTCTCTCCCACTTTAGTTGGAGTGGATTCGATGAAAAGGGTCCTTATGAAGGGTAAATAGAAGTTGACAAAATCATGTTGTGGTTATTCGTAGGTAAGAAAACGTTCTTGCTAGAACCCAATTGTAGCCACGTAAAAGATGCAACAACAATTAGAGGACGTCTAACTTGTTTTTGCAGCGATTGATCAAGTGATGTGATATGGCCAGAAGTTGTGATGAATGATGAATTGTGATGTATGAGATCATGTTCTTGTAATAGGATTCACGACTTGCATGTCGATGAGTATGACAACCGGCAGGAGCCATAGGAGTTGTCTTTATTTTTTGTATGACCTGCGTGTCATTGAAGAACACCTTGTAACTTACTTTACTTTATTGCTAAACGCGTTAGCCATAGAAGTAGAAGTAGTCGTTGGCGTGACAACTTCATGAAGACACGATGATGGAGATCATGATGATGTAGATCATGGTGTCATGCCGGTGATAAGATGATCATGGAGCCCCGAAGATGGAGATCAATGGAGCTATATGATATTGGCCATATCATGTCACTAATATATAATTGCATGTGATGTTTATTATGTTTATGCATCTTGTTTACTTAGGACGATGGTAGTAAATAAGATGATCCCTTACAAAAATTTCAAGAAGTGTTCTCCCCTAACTATGCACCGTTGCTACAGTTCGTCGCTTCTAAGCACCACGTGATGATCGGGTGTGATGGATTCTTACGTTCACATCCAACGGGTGTAAGACAGTTTTACACAACGAAAACACTTAGGGTTAACTTGACGAGCCTAGCATGTACAGACATGGCCTCGGAACACAGAGACCGAAAGGTCGAACACGAGTCGTATGGAAGATACGATCAACATGAAGATGTTCACCGACGATGACTAGTCCGTCTCACGTGATGATCGGACACGGGCTAGTTGACTCGGATCGTGTGACACTTAGATGACTAGAGGGATGTCTAATCTAAGTGGGAGTTCATCATTTGATTAGAACTTTATTATCATGAACTTAGTCTAAAACCTTTGCAAATATGTCTTGTAGATCAAATGGCCAACGCTAATGTCAACATGAACTTCAACGCGTTCCTAGAGAAAACCAAGCTGAAAGATGATGGCAGCAACTATACGGACTGGGTCCGGAACCTGAGGATCATCCTCATAGCTGCCAGGAAGCAATATGTCCTAGAAGGACCGCTAGGTGACGCTCCCGTCCCAGAGAACCAAGACATTATGAATGCTTGGCAAACTCGTGCTGATGATTACTCCCTCGTTCAATGCGGCATGCTTTATAGCTTAGAACCGGGGCTCCAAAAGCGCTTTGAGCATCACGGAGCATATGAGATGTTCGAAGAGCTGAAACTAGTTTTCCAAGCTCATGCCCGGGTCGAGAGATATGATGTCTCTAACAAGTTCTACAGTTGTAAGATGGAGGAAAACAGTTCTGTCAGTGAGCACATCCTGAAGATGTCTGGGTTGCACAACCGTATGACCCAGCTGAACATTAACCTCCCAGATGAGGCGGTCATTGACAGAATCCTCCAGTCGCTCCCACCTAGCTACAAGAGCTTTGTGATGAACTACAACATGCAGGGGATGGTGAAGACCATTCCTGAAGTGTTCTTAATGATGAAGTCAGCAGAGGCTGAAATCAAGAAAGAACATCAAGTGTTGATGGTCAATAAGACCACTAAGTTCAAGAAGGGCAAAGGCAAGAAGAACTTCAAGAAGGACGGCAAGGATGTTGCCGCGCCCGGTAAGCCAGTTGCCGGGAAGAAGTCAAAGAATGGACCCAAGCCTGAGACTGAGTGCTTTTATTGCAAGGGGAAGGGTCACTGGAAGCGGAACTGCCCCAAATACTTAGCGGATAAGAAGGCCGGCAACACCAAAGGTATATTTGATATACATGTAATTGATGTGTACCTTACCAGTACTCGTAGTAACTCCTGGGTATTTGATACCGGTGCCGTTGCTCATATTTGTAACTCACAGCAGGAGCTGCGGAATAAACGGAGACTGGCGAAGGACGAGGTGACGATGCGCGTCGGGAATGGTTCCAGAGTCGATGTGATCGCCGTCGGCACGCTGCCTCTACATTTACCTACGGGATTAGTTTTGAACCTTAATAATTGTTATTTAGTGCCAAGTTTGAGCATGAACATTGTATCTGGATCTCGTTTAATACGAGATGGCTACTCATTTAAGTCTGAGAATAATGGTTGTTCGATTTATATGAGAGATATATTTTATGGTCATGCTCCGATGGTCAATGGTTTATTCTTAATGAATCTCGAGCGTAATATTACACATGTTCATAGTGTAGATGCCAAAAGATGTAAAGTTGATAACGATAGTCCCACATACTTGTGGCACTGCCGCCTTGGTCACATTGGTGTCAAGCGCATGAAGAAGCTCCATGCTAATGGACTTTTGGAGTCTCTTGATTATGAATCGTTGACACATGCGAACCATGCCTCATGGGCAAAATGACCAAGACTCCGTTCTCCGGAACAATGGAGCGAGCAACCAACTTGTTGGAAATCATACATACCGATGTGTGCGGTCCAATGAGCGTTGAGGCTCGCGGAGGATATCGTTATGTTCTCACTCTCACTGATGACTTGAGTAGATATGGGTATGTCTATTTAATGAAACACAAGTCTGAGACCTTTGAAAAGTTCAAGGAATTTCAGAATGAAGTAGAAAATCAACGTGACCGAAAAATAAAGTTCCTACGATCAGATCGTGGAGGAGAATATTTAAGTCACGAATTTGGCACACACTTAAGGAAATGTGGAATCGTTTCACAACTCACGCCGCCTGGAACACCTCAGCGAAACGGTGTGTCCGAACGTCGTAATCACACTCTATTGGATATGGTGCGGTCTATGATGTCTCTTACCAATTTACCACTATCATTTTGGGGATACGCTCTAGAGACAGCTACATTCACTTTAAATAGGGCACCGTCTAAATCCGTTGAGACGACACCGTATGAATTATGGTTTGGGAAGAAACCTAAGCTGTCGTTTCTAAAAGTTTGGGGATGCGATGCTTATGTCAAGAAACTTCAACCTGAAAAGCTCGAACCCAAGTCGGAAAAATGCGTCTTCATAGGATACCCTAAGGAAACTGTCGGGTATACCTTCTACTTAAGATCCGAGGGCACGATCTTTGTTGCCAAGAACGGATGCTTTCTGGAAAAAGAGTTTCTCTCGAAATAAGTAAGTGGGAGGAAAGTAGAACTCGATGAAGTACTACCTCTCGAACGGGAAAGTGGTGCAGCTCAGGAAAAGGTTCCTGTGATGCCCACACCAACTGAAGAGGAAACCAATGATGATGATCAAGGTACTTCGGATCAAGTTGCTACTGAACTTCGTAGGTCCACAAGGACACGTTCTGCATCGGAGTGGTACGGCAACCCTGTCCTGGAAATCATGTTGTTAGACAACGGTGAACCTTCGAACTATGAAGAAGCGATGGCGGGCCCAGATTCCAACAAATGGCTTGAAGCCATGAAATCCGAGATAGAATCCATGTATGAAAACAAAGTATGGACTTTGACAGACTTGCCCGATGATCGGCGAGCGATAGAAAACAAATGGATCTTTAAGAAGAAGACGGACGCGGATGGCAATGTTACCATCTATAAAGCTCGACTTGTCGCTAAGGGTTATCGACAAGTTCAAGGGATTGACTACGACGAGACATTCTCTCCCGTAGCGAAGCTAAAGTCCGTCCGAATCATGTTAGCAATTGCCGCATATTATGATTATGAGATATGGCAGATGGACGTCAAAACGGCATTCCTTAACGGGCATCTTAAGGAAGAACTGTATATGATGCAGCCGGAAGGTTTTGTTGATCCTAAGAACGCTAACAAAGTATGCAAGCTCCAGCGATCCATTTATGGGCTGGTGCAAGCATCACGGAGTTGGAATATTTGCTTTGATGAGATGATCAAAGCGTTTGGGTTTATGCAGACTTATGGAGAAGCCTGCGTTTACAAGAAAGTGAGTGGGAGCTCTGTAGCATTTCTCATATTATATGTAGATGACATACTCTTGATGGGAAATAATATAGAATTTCTGGACAGCATTAAGGCCTACTTGAATAAGTGTTTTTTAATGAAGGACCTTGGAGAAGCTGCTTATATATTAGGCATCAAGATCTATAGAGATAGATCGAGACGCCTCATAGGTCTTTCACAAAGCACATACCTTGATAAGATTTTGAAAAGGTTCAAAATGGATCAGTCCAAGAAATGGTTCTTGCCTATGTTACAAGGTGTGAGATTGAGCTCGGCTCAGTCACCGACCACGGCAAAAGATAAAGAAGAGATGAGTGTCATCCCCTATGCTTCAGCCATGGGATCTATTATGTATGCCATGTTGTGTACCAGACCTATGTAAACCTTGCCGTGAGTTTGGTAGCAAGATACCAAAGTAATCCCGGCAAGGAACACTGGACAACGGTCAAGAATATCCTGAAGTACCTGAAAAGGACAAAGGACATGTTTCTCATTTATGGAGGAGACGAAGAGCTCGTCGTAAAGGGTTACGTCGACGCTAGCTTCGACTCAGATCCGGATGACTCTAAGTCACAAACCAGATACATGTATATGTTGAATGGTGGAGCAGTAAGCTGGTGCAGCTGCAAGCAGAGCGTTGTGGCGGGATCTACGTGTGAAGCGGAGTACATGGCAGCCTCGGAGGCAGCGCATGAAGCGATTTGGGTGAAGGAGTTCATCACCAACCTAGGAGTCATACCCAATGCGTCGGGGCCAATCAAACTCTTCTGTGACAACACTGGAGCTATTGCCCTTGCCAAGGAGCCCAGGTTTCACAAGAAGACCAGGCACATCAAGCGTCGTTTCAACTCCATCCGTGAAAATGTTCAAGATGGAGACATAGAAATTTGCAAAGTACATACGGATCTGAATGTCGCATATCTGTTGACTAAACCTCTCTCGCGAGCAAAACATGATCAACACCAGAACTCTATGGGTGTTCGATTCATCACAATGTAACTAGATTGGTGACTCTAGTGCAAGTGGGAGACTGTTGGAAATATGCCCTAGAGGCAATAATAAAAGTATTATTATATTTCATTGTTCATGATAATTGTCTTTTTATTCATGCTATAACTGTATTATCCGGAAATCGTAATACACGTGTGAATACATAGACCACAATACGTCCCTAGTGAGCCTCTAGTTGACTAGCTCGTTGTGATCAATAGATAGTCATGGTTTCCTGGCTATGGACATTGGATGTCGTTGATAACGGGATCACATCATTAGGAGAATGATGTGATGGACAAGACCCAATCCTAAGCATAGCACAAAGATCGTGTAGTTCGTTTGCTAGAGCTTTGCCAATGTCAAGTATCTCTTCCTTCGACCATGAGATCGTGTAACTCCTGGATACCGTAGGAGTGCTTTGGGTGTATCAAACGTCACAACGTAACTAGGTGACTATAAAGGTGCACTACAGGTATCTCCGAAAGTGTCTATTGGGTTGACACGGATCGAGACTGGGATTTGTCACTCGTATGACGGAGAGGTATCTCTGGGCCCACTCGGTAATGCATCATCATAATGAGCTCAAGGTGACCAAGGTGTTGGCCACGGGATCATGCATTACGGTACGAGTAAAGTGACTTGTCGGTAACGAGACTGAACAAGGTATTGGGATACCGACGATCGAGTGTCGGGCAAGTAACGTACCGATTGACAAAGGGAATTGTATACAGGGTTTGATCGAATCCTCGACATCGTGGTTCAACCGATGAAATCATCAAGGAGCATGTGGGAGCCAACATGGGTATCCAGACCCCGCTGTTGGTTATTGCCCGAGAGTCGTCTCGGTCATGTCTGCGTGTCTCCTGAACCCGTCGGGTCTACACACTTAAGGTTCGATGACGCTAGGGTTGTATGAATATGAGTATGCAGCATACCGAATGTTGTTCGGAGTCCCGGATGAGATCCCGGACGTCACGAGGAGTTTTGGAATGGTCCGGAGGTAAAGAATAATATATAGGAAGTGGTATTTCGGCCATCGAGAAAGTTTCGGGGTCACCCGGTAATGTACCGGGACCACCGGAAGGGTCCCGGGGGGTCCACCGGGTGGGGCCACCCATCCCGGAGGGCCCCATGGGCTGACGTGGGAGGGGAGCCAGCCCATAGTGGGCTGGTGCACCCCCCTAGGCCCACCCCCTGCGCCTAGGGTTGAAACCTTAGGGTAGGGGGGGGGCGCACCACATGCCTTGGGGGGCACTCCTCCCCCCTTGGCCACCGCCCCCTTGGGAGATCCAATCTCCCAGGGCCGGCGCCCCCCTGGGGTCCTATATAAAGGAGGGCAGGGGGGAGAGCAGCCACACCCATTGCCTTGGCGCCTCCCTCCCCCTGCTACACCTCCTCCTCCTCCCGTAGACGCTTAGCGAAGCCCTGCTGGAGTTTTGCTGCATCCACCACCACGCCATCGTGCTGCTGGATCATCATCAACCTCTCCTTCCCCCTTGCTGGATCAAGAAGGAGGAGACGTCTCCCGTCCCGTACGTGTGTTGAACGCGGAGGTGCTGTCCGTTCAGCACTTGGACATCGGTGATCTGAATCACGTCGAGTATGACTCCATCATCACCATCCCCTTGCAAGCTTCCGCACGTGATCTACAAGTGGTATGTAGATGCAAACTCACTCCCTTGACTCGTTGCTTAGATGAACTCATAGATGGATCTTGGTGAAACCGTAGGAAATTTTTTAATTTTCTGCAACGTTCCCCAACACCTACATCATGACTAAAGTCTTTTATCATCACCAAAAGATCATAGACTGACTGAAGAAACAGAAGGAAGCAGGCTAGAATGCAGTGAAAGCAGTTATTTCATCGCAGCAACAGACTCGTCCTGAAGTAGATTAGCGTCACCCCAGGATTCTCCCAGTCTTCAGGTGCCACCCATGAGCTGCTTTGAACACTTCTTCCGCCACCTCGCTTACTTGCTTCACTCCAGCCTCCATCATCTTACTTCTTGCGGTATTTGTCTACAAAACATTCCAATAAATTTTTGAGAAACAGGTTAACAGGTACACAAGGGTCATTCACCCTGTTGTTATCAAAAATAATGTTGTTCCTTAGCTTCCAAATAGTCCAGCAGATCGGTGAAATGCCTACCATGACCAAACCTTTTTCATCTTTTCCAAATGTCTTTAGCCATGTTTTCATTATTGCATCCAGGGTTTCTGGAATGTTTTTCAAATTGAAAGCACATTTCAAAATGTTCCACAACAATCTAGCAACTGAATAGGATAGAAAAAGATGATTGATATTTTCTTTACGTCCACAGAAAGGACATCTATCATCCCCTTTCCACCCTCTACGGAGCAGATTGTCCTTGGTAAGTATACTGTTCCTAAGAGCCAACTACGTGAACACCTTGATTTTGGGTGGCATTTTAATCTTCCACATGTACAGGTGTGGATATTTGACACCATTTTCAATCAAATGTCTGTAAAAGGATTTTATAGTGTATACTCCTTTTTTGGTCAAAGACCATTTTACCTCGTCTTTATCCTCATTTAGAGTCACCGAACTACAAGCTTCTTTAATATGTTCCCAGAGCTATCTAGCATCTCCTATCGGAGTTCTTCTAAAATGCACATTACCTAAACTATTTTCAAACACCTCCTTAACTGTTTTCTTTTTATCAAAACAAAGCTCATATAGTCTAGGGAAGTTTTTACTTAGTGGGGCAGAGCCAATCCACCAGTCTTCCCAAAAGCATGTTCTATCTCCATTTCCAATTCTAAACTTGCACAAAGAGGTAAAATGATCTCTATGTTTCAGTACCTCCCTCCAAAACTGGGAATCTCCCTGTTTGTCTAGTACAATACCCAGATTCTTATTCTTAACATATTTTTTCCAAATAATATCTTGCCGCAAACCCTCAGTTGTGTATAATTTCCACCACCATTTACATAGCAATGCTTTGTTCATATACATAAAATTTTGAATTCCCAAACCCCCCATATCTTTTGGGTTGCACACCTCAAACCATTTTACTAAATGATATTTCTTTTTTTGGTCATTCTCCTGCCATAGAAGTCTGGCTCTAAAGAAATCCATGCGTTTTTCTACCCCAATGGGGAGCCCATAAAAGGACATCATAAAGTAGGGTATGCCCGTCAAAGACAACTGAATCAGCGTAACCCTCACTGCACTGGCAAGCAGTCTGCCTTGCCATGTTTCACACTTTCTCTCCATCTTATTCTCCGGAGGTTTCCAATGTTTATTACAAATTCTATTTTTATCTATAGGCAGTCCTAAATATTTCATTGGCAAGGCACCCACTGGACATGTGAAAATTCTTGCATATTCATCTTTCTTATCAATGGCTTCTCCAAACAGGAAAAGCTCACTTTTATGAAAATTAATCTTCAACACAGACATTTGCTCAAACAAGCACAGGATGTATTTCAGATTATGTGCACTTTCTACATCATCTTATAATAAAAATATGGTATCATCTGCATATTGTAGCATATTAACCCCATTTGGAATATATCCATTTAAAACCCCTTTCACCAACCCACTTTCTCTGGCATTATCTAACATGATTGCCAGGGCATCAGCAGCCAGATCAAAGTTCAGAGGGGATAGGGAATCTCCCTGCCTTAATCCCTTATGAGTAGGCAAATATTTCCCTAGGTTCTCATTAACCTTGACACATACTCCCCCCTCTAATAGTCTCCATAACCCAATCAATCCATTTGTCTGGAAACCCTTTCGTTTTCAACATTTGAAAGAGGAAGGACCATTTGATTTTGTCATATGCCTTTTCAAAATCAATTTTCAAAAGCAGAGCACTTTCCTTTTTCCTTTTTATGTTGTTCAAAGCCTCATGAAGAATCAAAACCCCTTCCATAATATATCTGCCTTTAACAAAAGCAGTCTGAACAGGAGAAATAACATCAGCAGCTACCAAGTTTAACCTGTTCATTAACACTTTTGTAATAATTTTGAAGCAGACATTCAGCAAGCAAATTGGCCTGAATTTTTGTATTTGATTAGCTTCTTTTCCTTTTGGGACTAGAGTTATAATCCCATAGCTTAATCTACTAATATCAATTTTCCTATTAGCAAAGTCATCCAGCAAAGCTTTTAGGTCATGTTTCACCAGTTCCTAGTAGTGCTGATAAAATTCAGCAGTGAAGCCATCTGGTCCAGGTGATTTATTGTGTGCCATTTTAAAAACAACATTCTTGATTTCCTCCAAAGAAAATTCTTCAATCAGAATTTTTTCATATCTCTCCTGGATCCTAGTGGGGTTATCAATATTTAATGAGATAGAGGAATTATTAGGCGGGCCAAACAAGTTTTTGTAGAAAGTGGTAATATAATCTATCAGATTTTTATCCCCTTCTATCACCCCCCTCATCCTGTTCTAATCTGTTAATTCTGTTTCTTCTAAGTCTCCCATTTGCCTTGGCATGGAAGAATTTAGTGTTGCTGTCCCCTTCTAGAATCTCATCAATTTGGCTCTCTGCCTCCATTTAGTCTCCTCCTGTTTACGGAGTCTATCAAGCCGGGCTCTCAATTCTATCTGCTCTTTTCTATTAGCAGATGTAAGGCCATTAATCTCACAGTTTTTATCAATAATATCCAATTTCAGTAGGATATCTTTTTAAAATTCAATATACTAGGCATTCATATTTCTATTCCACCCTTTAAGTTTAGGTCTTAGATTTCGAAACTTCCCCAACAATCTATCTATGCTGTCTCCTTTAATGTTAGGATCATTTTAGACTTTCTGTACAATTTCATCAATTCCTTCTCTCGGAAACCAGGCATTTTCAAATCTGAAAATTGGATCAGATTTTTGGAAATCTCCAGAATCCAAGAAAAGAGGAGTGTGGTCAGACTTCTCTCTAGTCAAAGCTGTCACTTGGGTTAAGGGATATGCCTCTTCCCATTCTGTGCTACAAAGGATTCTATCTAGCTTTTCAAAAGTAGGAATGTGCATAATATTCCCCCAAGTGAATTGTCTCCCGTTCATGTTAAGCTCTCTCACCCCAGCTTGTTCCAGGATGGCATTAAATAGAAAACTCCAATGCCTAGGGGACCCTGGTTTGTTTTTCTCACTAGCCTTTCTAATAATATTAAAATCACCTCCAATCAAAATTGGATTAACACAATTCTAGATGACTCTGGACAACTCAGCAAGAAATAAAGCTTTCCTTTCTGGTTGTGCATCTCCATATATCACCACTAGGTCCTAAATTAACCTATTTTTAACATCCTGGACTGTCATTTTTATATGGTAGTCACCTTCATCCTGTGAAATCACATCTAAGGTGGTATAATTAACCCCTAACAGAAGACCACCAGATTTCCCCCTAGCTGGAGTGAAATGCCAGTGAAAATCCCTTCCTACACAAATTTGTTGTAGATCATTTCTAGAAAACTGTTGTCTCATGGTCTCTTGTAAGCCCAAGATATCCACTCTCATGTCCATAATCATTTCCCCGAGGAATCTTTTTTTGATGTCTCCCCCAAATCCTCTCATGTTCCAAAAAATCCCCCTCATCTTTTTTTCTTGTTTTTCCTACCAGAAGATTCTAGGTTTTTGATAGCAGAGGCAATTTTAACTCCAGAATCTCTGGTAGTTTTACCACTTTTTTTTCTCTTTTTTTGATGAGAAAAGCTCTTTTAGGAGTTCCCACTCTTCATTTACTTCCTCTTCTCTCTCATTTTCCCCACTATCTAATAAATCTTCTAGAGAATGTTCTCCAGTATCAATGATATTATGCTCCTCAGGCAGAGAGGTTTGTTTTTGATTGTTACTATAATCTACTAGCCACATATCAATCCTTGCCTGTTCAGTCATTTTTATTAACTCCAAATTATGGTTGATAATGTCAGGCTTTTTTCCCAAATTAACTCCAACCCCCTTAGCAATCTGTTGTAGAATATTATTGGATCTAGAGATAATATCAAAGGGTGTGTACTCACCATAGTTGTTTTTCTGGGCCACTCTTTCTTTAGCCAGTTTAGTGATCTTTTTGTCTTCCTTGCCTTCCAGTCTAGTGCATCTTCTCAGTTCTTCTTCCTCTTGGGATTCCAGTTCCCCTATCCCAGCCTTCTTAATCTTTGTTTCAAAGGATTCAGTCTCCTGACTAGCAGTATAATCCACAGGCTCCATATAGCCCATCCCCACAGCCTGCTCAATCAACTCCAAGTCTGTCATCCCCTCCCCCTCTTCCTGTTTGTCTTCTGCTGCCCCCCCCCCTCAGTGTCCTCTTTTTCATCTT